>NC_043007.1:37488650-37538650 GCF_006345805.1 Octopus sinensis
TACCTCTGAAAAACCTAAACCTTGTGTATAATACGCACCCCTTCTCTAACTTGAGTCAAGTAGGTCGATATAACGTCCTTGGTTTGTAAAAATATATACGGTAACGTCCTTTATTATTATTGTATATATATATATATATATATATATAACATAATGCAAACGTGTAGCTTTTTTGTGCATTTTGTTTGCAGAAAATAAAGAAATAACAGTAATAATAGTAATAACGTTTAATAAATGTTGCTTACTGCAAGTTATGGATGATTCTTTTATGACTTCATTGCTTTCAGGCTTAGCTTAAGGTATTTTCGCGCCCGACATCACAAAATGCGTCTGAATAAACATTGCCGGACAGCAAATAGAGACTCGGACATTGCTTAGAAAATAATTTTCATTTTTAACCTCGTATATAGTACGCCCTAGGGATTTTGACCATTAAATTTTGGGAAAAAAATGCGGATTATACTCGAAGATTTACGGTAGTTATATAGCGGTAGTCTCTCGTAGTCCGAGAAAGACGGTTCTGCAGTTCCTTGCTGAACAACTGCACAAATGGTTTATTTATAGAGATCAAATGTATATGCTATACATTAGCAAATCGACGTTGCCTGGACAGGTGCACGGTGTACTACACGCCAGGTGTTGAAGTGATCATAGATCAACGTGAGACGAAGTGTTTTGCTCAAGAACACAACGCGACACCCGGTCCAGGAGTTGGAACCACGATTTAGATACTAAGCAGTACAGCGAACGAAGTAAATTAATGAAGAGATACAACTAATATTGGTTTTAAATTTTGGTACAAGGCCAGCAATTTCGGAAGTGCTACTCAACTAGTACTTTTTTTATCAAACCCGAAATGATGAAAGGCAAAGTTGACCTTAGCGGAATTTGAACTCAGAAGGTAGCGACGGACGAAATGCATGTGATACAAACACGCATACATGCGCAGCGCAAGTGTGAAAAAATTATACTTGCATCAAACAACTCTGTTTTTTTCATTACTAGGTTTGGTCATAAAATATCGTTGATATTTTCAAAGACTTTTACGGCGATACTAACATTTTCAGCTGGTCTCTTGATGTTACTTGCAGGTAATGTAACCATTTCATATAAAATACTTCCTCTAAAATGACAAAAAAAGTTTTCTTAGCAGAACATACGCACATACATAAATAAAGAAGTGACGATATTGGTTTCAGATTTATTATACAACTAGCAGTATCGCCCAGCGTTGCTCGGGTTTGTTTCGACCCTTTAGAATTGGAATTTTTGAAATTTTTGAAAAGTAAATTTTGCATTATGTAGCTTGTTATTCTCTTTAAGTGAACATTTTTCTGGTTGAAATACACCGAAAAATGGCGACACAGCAGTCAAAAAATCGTAAAAAATAGGGATTTTCAAAGAAGAAAAGCACCTTTTTGATGTAAATATTTTTTGGTGTTAACATAGTCCGATTTCAATTTTTTCTTCTACCGAATGAAGAGCAAGCCTTCTTCTATCATACTATCAATTTTGGTCAACTTGCGCCGCAGGATCTCGGAGGAGATAGTGTTAGTTGAAGGCTACCAAACCTGCCATACACAGACAACTTCAGCTTTATATATATACAGATTACGATAATTTCCATAACAAGTAGATTAAATGGATCATTTAACACGCTAAAAACTTATTAAACGAACATCAAGCGATATTAAATGAAACACAATCTTGTGAGTTCATCATGGCTTTCAAACGATGTGTTGCTTACCTATGTGTATAGTTCTTTTTGTTGTTGACTTCTGTAATAGCTTGTTTGTGGAGATGATGAATGAAAATATGTTTCTTAAGCTGTGTGTTGAAGTAACACCAGCGAACATTTAAAAGATTTTATGATCGCACATAAAGACAAACCGTATTAGCCTTTTTGCAGCAATGATTACAAACTATGTTGGCCTTTTGCAGTAATAATTACATAGGGGGAGAGATGTACTGTTTGGCGTTTATGGCAAACTACAGGGTGTTTAAAAACATTTGATATAATTTGAGACGTAAATATCACAAAAACTACATAGTCAAAGCAAATGAAATTAAACAGGCTTAATGTTGAGCAACATAAGATTTATTCCTCCAAATTTGAATGAGAAATTCAGAGGTATATGGATTCCATTAACAATTTCACAAATGTTCAATATGCGCACCGCCTGAGGCACGGCACACGTCAAGACGGTAGTCCAGTCCCTCCCAAACACTCTGCAGCATGTCTTGGGTAACAGTCTCCAGTGCGGTAGTGATTCTCTGCTCGTGTTCCTCAAGGTTTGCAGGAAGAGGTGGCATATAGACCAGACCCTTCACATAGCCCCATGTTTGCGCTTTCGCTCGTCATCTGCCGTTATGGCCTGAATGAGCTGCAGCCTGTAGGGTTTCATTAGCAAGCGTTTCCTCAGGACGCGCCAAATTGTCGTTGGAGGAATCTGGGTTTCCAGACTTGTTCTTCCTATGGACTTCTTGAGGCTTCGCAAGAGTTTTTGGTGAACCCGCTCGACCGTCTCTTCCGATGTTAGTGGTCGTCGAGATCCTTTTGTTCTACACAGATAGCCTTCCTCTTTGAATTTTTTGTGCCATGTCCAAATCTGCATTGCCGTTGGTGAGAACTCTCTCACCAATGCACGCTGCACAGTATTGTCCGAATGTGTTCGAGCATACTCCAACACACAGAACGCGTTTTCTCTTTTGCAGTAAATGTTATTTCTAAACTTGAAAATATGAACATATCAAACATTAAACATACATTTTTGACCTGTTTCTACATATATTAAAAATTTAAGTCATTTGAACAAGAACTGGCAAAGTTATTAGATTGCGAAATGATATCAAATTTTTTGGAACACCCTGTATTGATACTGCAATCAGCTACTTGCTCAACATAACTGAAAACAATTGTACTATATTCGTGGCAACGAAGGTTCCTGTTATTTATCTTAGCCGTCTTCCTCAGTCGACTGGCTGTAAAAATGCGCTCCGTCTGGTGTAACAAGAATGAAGACACATATCGCTCAGCTGCTTCAGCATTCAACAATTACCGCCCAAAGCGATGTTTTATAGGGCACGAGGAAACGAATTTTAGGAAATTGAATTACGTGATGACTTGACATTGATTGGTTGCTTAGACCGATCATGTGAAACCATTGTGATTTGGTCGTGATGCTTGACTGCGTATCAAGGGATCCAGTTTCGAATCCCCATTACAGATGCAATATGCTTGCACATCGATAAGCATGGTTATAAATACAATTTGGGATTGGAGCTTAGAAAATCGTGCCGAGGAAATAACCATATTAACTTGCCTAGAGAAAGGCTCGAACTGAAAGAATTAAGCAGGCAGAAAGGCACATATACTATTAATATTGATTGCAACTCCACGGTCAAATATTCCAGGCGAGACAAAGGATGGGCACCATAGTAGATTACCTAAGCAGAAAGGAAGGTGTTTAAATTTGGGTACCAATAAACACGAAATATAACGAATGACAAAAAATATAGTTCGTTATACATATAATACAATATAATATAATATAATATAATATAATATAATATTAGTTTTTTTTATCTATATCATTTAAATATGTATTTATATATTTATATATGATATATACTAGTTATTATTAGTTCCTACATACATTTCTGGTTACTTGGAACTTAGCAATGGATGCTCCAAGTGTATTTGAGTGCTTAACCAGAACGGATCATCAGGGAGCACTTTATTGCATTACAGAGAACTAATGCCCTTTCTCTCCTTCTCTCTTGCTTTCTCTCTCTCTTTCTCTCTCTTTCGCTGTATGTATGTATATATATATATATATGTGTGTGTGTGTGTGTATATATATGTATGTATTTACGCCAAATTATAATGATTTCTCTATTTACAGAGAATAACAAGACAACTGAAAAAATATTTGTGACATTATATCTAGTGTCCATGCTGGGACTTAGTGCCGCCTTCAGCGGAATCTATATATACACACCTGAGCTTTATCCTACACAAATACGGTAAGGATGAAATAATAATTTTTCTACCTCTTATTTTTCATTTCTCTATAAGCACACGCATACTACTTGGGATAAGAGTTACACACACTACACACATACGGACACGCGTGCCGCTTACATATATATATCATATATATATATATATATATATATATATATATATATATATATATATAATATATATATATATATATATATATATATATATATATATATATATATATACATAAATTTATATATATATATATTATATATATATATATATTATATATATATACATTACATATATTAATTATACTATATATATATATATATATATACATACATCATATATATATATATATATATATATATATACATATATATATACACATATATATACTATATAATATATATATATATATATACATATATATATACATAATATATATATTACATATATATATACATATATATATACATATATATATATATATAACATATATATATACATATATATATATATACATATATATATAACATATATATATTATATATTATATATATATATATATATATATATACATATATTATCTATATATATATATATCTATATATACATATATATATATATTATATATAGATATATACATATCTATATATACATATATATATAATCTGTATATATATATACATATATTATACATATATATATACATACTATATTATATATATATACATATATATATATATATATTACCATATATATATATATATATATATACATTAAATATTATATATTATAATATATCATATCTACATACATATATATATATATATAACACCACACACACACACATAATATATATATATATACACACACACACACATATATATTATATAATACATATATATATATATATTATATATATACCCACACACACACACACATATAATATAATATATATATTATATATATATATATATATATATATATATATATATATATTATACATACATAAAATATAAGGAGTAACAAAGAGGTACAGGTGTCAATCCTTACTGCCGTTTTCAACGACTCCTTTAATTGATTACTGAAAACATTACTTAATTGTAAAGAAGCTGTTTCGTCAGGTGAACTCATGAGCTTCAAACATAAAGGACCATTTGACTTTTATTTAACATAGTTACAAATTCACGGAGTAAAAATATGTTTGAAGCTCATAAATTCATCTGACGAAAACGGTTTCTTTACAATGATGTAATGTTTTCATTGATCAAGTAAAGAAGTCGTTGGAAACAGCCGTAATGTATTTACTGCCTCTTTGTTACTCACATATATTTTATTCACCTATCCTGGAATCTTGCTCTTCGTAAATATTATAGACAGTATTTTTTAATATAAAGTACATGTGTGAAAAGCTAAGAGCAGATTTGTTCACTCAGCTGGGTCTTATTATCTGCATACACTGCAAGAATATCATGTGGCCGGCACTTATGCACCAAAGCTGATATTCACTTAATATTGTTGGGTGTGCATGTTACTCATACCTAACAAGATGCCTCTATTTAAGTACGTAATTCAACTGAATCTTAATTGTATTATAGCGAGAGCGCGTGGCTTAGTGGCTAGGGCATTCGGCTCATGATCGTAAGGTTGTGAGTTCGATTCCCGGCGACTCGTTGTGTCCTTGAGCAAGACATTTTATTTCACGTTGCTCCAGTCCACTCAGCTGGCAAAAATGAGTAGTACCTGTATTTCAAAAAAGGGCCAGCCTTGTCACACTCTGTGTCACGCTGAATCTCTTTGCGAACTGCGTTAAGGGTACACGTGTCTGTGGAGTGCTCAGCCACTTACACGTTAATTTCACGAGCAAGCTGTTCCGTTGATCATATCAGCTGGGACCCTCGTCGTCGTAACCGACGGAGTGTTCCTTTTTTTAATTGTATTATATAAATATACGAGGGTGAGTCAAAAAGTAATGCCATTTTGTTTAGGACAGGTATAATTACCAACACAGGAACATGTATCATACATCAAAATGAAGCTGGTCCTCTGTGGATCACATCCCTACTTCGCAACATAGTCACCGTTTCTCTCAATAGCAATGTTCCACCTTCGAATGAGAACATGTATCCCTGCCCCGTATAATTCTGTTGACTGTTCTTTGAGCCACTTCTTCACTACAGTTTTCACTTCCTCGTCACTGGAATAATGTTTGCCTCTCAAACCCTCTTTCACAGCGCCGAAGAAATGATAGTCTGATGGCGCTAAATATGGTGAGTGTGGAGATAGTGAAGAAGTGGCTCAAAGAACAGTCAACAGAATTTTATGGGGTAGGGATACATGCTCTCATTCAAAGGTGGAACATTGCTATTAAGAGAAACGGAGACTATGTTGAGAAATAAGGATGTGATCCACAGAGGACCAGCTTCATTTTGATGTATGATACATGTTACTGTGTTGGTAATTATACCTGTCCTAAACAAAATGGCATTACTTTTTGACTCACTCTCGTATACACACACACGCACACAACACACACACACACACACACACACATACATACATACACACATATATGTATATATATATTGGCCTGCTCGCTTAGCCAGCGGGGTGGCGTCATTTGAAGGTTAAAAAACATTGCGAAGCGCATTGTGACCAGCGATGTGTAGCAACATCTGAGAGCCTGGTCGTCACGGGGATCACGGTGATATATATATATATACATTGCACCCTCACACACACGCACACACACACACACACACACACACCACACACACACACACACACACACACACACACACACACACACACATACATACATACACACATATATGTATATATATATTGGCCTGCTCGCTTAGCCAGCGGGGTGGCGTCATTTGAAGGTTAAAAAACATTGCGAAGCGCATTGTGACCAGCGATGTGTAGCAACATCTGAGAGCCTGGTCGGTCACGGGGATCACGGTGATATATATATATATACATTGCACCCTCACACACACGCACACACACACACACACACACACACAAACAAACAAACACACGCATACGTGACTGTATGTACAAATATCTTGCAGAAGTATCGCATTTGGTATTCCCATCACGCTCTCAAGAACGACATGCTCTGTGGCGCCATTTTTCAAACTTCTGGTAAGTAATCTATGTCTTTATCCCCTTAGACCTTGTTACATTAATTGCAACCAGCATTGTAATTACGGACAAATATAAGCTACGAGCATTACGGAATGTTCTCACTGGATACCACTGGATATTTATCCGGATTCGGATATAGATTCGTCTGGAGGATACCGGCAGACTAAGTTCACTGAGTTTGGACCCAATCGCGTTACACATGCTCTCAGCGCCCGGGGAAGAAATCATATTCCACACCTTACCTTTGATTTTTATTCCGGAATTCATTTGGGGGTTCATGATTATTATTTTGGGATTTAAAGTGACGAGTTGACTGTGTCAACATCTAACACGACTGAATTTGTGGTCTTCACTTTCCCTTTCTGGAAAGTGGCCTTGGCACACTTCTCAAGTCCAAACTCCATCCCGATGTCATCGCTGAATGCTTTCACGGTGCGCAATAGGCCTTCAAGTTCATTATTGTCTTTACCATAAAGTTTTAAGTCATCCATATAAAATAGATGGCTTATTTTTTTATTGGCAATTTTATACCCATACCCTGTTCTGTTTAATTCACTTGTAAAGGGTATTAGGGCTATGCAGAATATTAAGGTGAAAGTGAGTCACCTTGAAAAATTCCACAGTTGATGTTTATATTTTCTGAGGCAAGTACTCCATTAGAGTGGTATAATTGGAGATTCGTATTCCACAACGACTTATTGTGCTTCAGGAAGTTTGAAATCACAGGGAAATTTTGAAGATGTCCAGCGATCTCAAGATCCATGGATGCGGTATACTGTCGAAGGCCTTTTTGTAGTCAATCCATGCGGTGCTGAGATTTCTGCGCTTGTTGTGACAGTTCTCAAGGATCATACGATTGATTAGCAGTTGATCTTTGCATCCGTAAGAGCCTCGGCGGCACCCTTTTTGTTCAATGGGGAAAATATCGTTCTTCTCCATGAATGCATATGTTTTCTCCGCCAGGATAGATGTTAGGATTTTATACGTGGTGGATAGACAGGTTATAGGCCGATAGTTTTATTATTATTATTATTATTATTATTATTATTATTATTATTATTATTATTATTCAGATCACTGCCTGGAATCGAACTCGGAATCTTCGGGCTAGTAGCCCGCGCTCTTAACCACTACGTCATATGCCCGTGGACATATGGCGTAGTGGTTCCAGGCAGTTACCTGAATAATAATAATAATAATAATAATAATAATAATATAATAATAATAATAATAATAATAATAATAATAATAAATAAATAAATAATACCATAGAAAAATACATTAGAAATGAGAATCCAGGTTCGAAATTTCCCCAAGACACCTGATGACGGCTGGAGGGTATATCAGCTGAAACGTTGTGTTAACAACAAACAAGATGAGGACAAATATCCGTCAAATGTAAATAATGTACATAATTCTTCATCTCTTAAATATAGAACATTACAAAGAATAAGTCACGGAATCGATTTCTTCGACTAAAATTTTTTTAAGGTAGTGCTCCAGCATGGCCGCAGTCAGATGACTGAAACAAGTAAGAGAATAAAAGAATATAGTTAAACGCTGTACCAGCAGCATTCTGATATTCGTAGTTACATTCTATAATATAGAATCTGTATGAACTTTTCGTGTTTTCACTATTGCAAATGAATTGATTATCCAACCAAAATCTAATTATGAACATATCTTAAAATTCTTAATATTACCAAGATACTAAGCCTTTCTTGTGGCATTGAAGTTATCGAGTATGTAAGAATTAATTGCAGATTGATGAAGAACCTCCCCCTACTAGTAAATATCATAATTGTTACAAAATTTGCAATGCAATTCTTAATTATAAATGCTAACAAGTCATTTAGTCCAGGAAAATTGATTTATGTTCTTTTACTTATTGTTTTTAATTTATCCGTCCAATTCTGGTCCGTCAATATCATCCGAATAGATCTTTCCTAAGACAGACAGTTTTCTGGCAATTTTCCACGTTTGAGATCTCCAGATATTATATGTACATCTAGCAGAAATTCAAATCCTGAATCTACATCTCGTAAGCGAGGAAATCCGATTATTTTTGTTATCACAATTACTACTGAGGTCTTACAATAAGTACAATTTTTCTCAGTGTCGTTACATTATCCTTGTACGATTTTATATTGAGTGTATGAAAGCAAACCGAACAGCGTATGGTTGCTATTTCATTTTCATTCTCTTTGGGGATTTTTGTTCTTGTTTGTTTTTTGTTTTTATTTTGCTAATATCATATCTATGTTCATTCGAGCATCCACATTGATACGACCATATATCAAAATGCACCAAAATGCACTCACAGCTATACATATATTATACACATACACCACATGAGGTCATCACAAAACAAAAAGAAAACCCATCCTATCAAGGATTTTACATGAAACAGAGCGTAGAATACTAGGCTTACAAAGAATAAGTCCTGGAGTCGATTTGCTCGACTAAAGGTGGTGCCCCAGCATGGCCGCAGTCAAATGACTGAAACAAGTAAAAGAGTAAAGAGCCGAGACAATGTAGAATAAAATGTTCTGTCTGACAAACGAGAGAAAATACTAACAGTGGTATTTGAATACGTGATCTACCTTTCCCGCATACTTAGATCACCTCTACATTCACAGACACATGCACACACACACACGCACGAACACACACGCACGAACACACACACACACACACACACACAGCACACACACACACACACACACACACACACACACAACACACACACACACACACACACGAACACACACACACGCGCACGAACACACACACACACGAACACACACACCACACACACACACACACACACACACACACACACACAAACACACACACACACACACACACACACAACACACACACACACACACACACAAACACACACACACACAAACACACACACACACACACACGCACGAACGCACGCACACACACACACACACACACACACACACACCAAATATATCACAGGCATATATACACGAGTACCCCCATTCACACATACACACGCACATGCGGACAATTACGTATGTCAGTGTATTCAAAATATTTTCTTTACCATTCGCAGACTTTGTATATTCCATGGGCTTCCGGTTTTACAATGGGCTCTGCATGTTTAATTTCCGCCGTATTGGTTTGGCTATTTTTACCAGAAACAAAAAATAAAGTTTTAATGCAAACCGTCGAAGATGTCCAGAAAATGAAAGCAGAAGAAAAAACGATGAAATTATTTCGTACGAAAAGAAACACGTAAATTTACCGCTGCTTTTACAATGGGAGATCGGTTTTATTTAAAGCACGACCTTATATCTTTCCTCTTGGCGGTTCACATATGTTTGCCTCAATACAAGTTACAGTCGTAAATTCAAATAGTCTATTATCTTAGAAGTTGTCGGTGAAAAGGAAATTTTCTTGCATGTGGTGAATTCCTTGCTAATATAAAATTGGCTTTTGGAAGAGAATTATAGATCGGCATGTATAATTTCACCACCACAAAATGAATGGAGCTACCTTATATAATCGAATTTGTCAATTACTAGAGCACGTGTGATGTTCTGCTACTGAAGCATTTTAATTTTTGTCTGATATATTAAATATTCACTTTTATTTATCAAAAATGTTTCCCCCGTTATATTGATTTCATTATATGCAAGATTTATTAATCCATTGTAATGTTGTTGTTGTTGTTGTTATTGTTGTCGTTGTCGTTGTCGTCGTCGTCGTCATCATCATCATCATCGTCATCATCATCGTCATCGTCATCATCATCATCATCATCATCATCATTATTATTATTGTTAGCTGGCAGAAACGTTAGCACCCCGGGCGAAATGCGTAGCCGTATTTCGTCTGCCGTTACGTTCTGAGTTCAAATTCCGCCGAGGTCGACTTTGCCTTTCATCCTTTCGGGGTGGATAAATTAAGTACCAGTTACGCACTGGCGTCGATATAATCGACTTTATTCCGTTTGTCTGTCCTTGTTTGTCCTCTCTGTGTTTAGCCCCTTGTGGGTAGTAAAGAAATAGGTATTTCGTCTGCCGCTACGTTGTGAGTTCAAATTCCGCCGAGGTCGACTTTGCCTTTCATCCTTTTGGGGTGGATAAATTAAGTACCAGTTATGCACTGGGGTCGATATAATCGACTTAATCCGTTTGTCTGTCCTTGTTTGTCCTCTCTGTGTTTAGCCCCTTGTGGGTAGTAAAGAAATAGGTATTTCGTCTGACTTTACGTTCTGAGTTCAACTTCCGCCGAGGTCGACTTTTCCTTTCATCCCTTCGGAGTCGATAAATTTAGCACCAGTTGCATACTGGAGTCGATCTAATCGACAGGCCCCTCCCCCAAAATTTCGGGCCTTAAGCCAGAGCAAAAAAGATTATTATTATTACTATTATGGTCGCCCTATTGTGAAGTCACGGAAATTTGGTGCTCCTTAAGTTGAAAAAGTATTTGTAATCTTCTCGTCTTTTGACTTCTCTTTTTATTATTAGATTTCAGAGATAGTCTGGATTGTGCAGATAGTATTTTTGTGTAGAAACACCCTCTGTTTTGCAGAGGGTGCACATAAATAATTTTTTAATATTAACTGCTTTCGGCAAAACAAATATTTCGGAATTTTCTGCAATTTTTTAAAGATGGCTGATAAAGAAGCCATCGTAATGTTCGATAAAGGAACGCTCTCCTTGAGAATTTTAAGAACAAGGAAAGAAACGAGAATATCAACATGATATGGCCTCGACTTAATGTTGTCACCGGGGCGAAAAATGTTTCGTCTCTAAGCAACGTCAAAACTTTAGGTGACGACAAAGAGAACAACAACTACAGCAGGAGCAGCAGTGATAGCAGCAGCAGTAGTGATAGCAGCAGCAACAACTGTGGAGACGCAAAGGCCCAGTGGTTAGGGCAGCGGACTCGCGGTCGGAGGATCGCAGTTTCGATTCCGAGACCGGGCGTTTTGTGTGTTTATTGAGCGAAAATACCTAAAGCTCCGCGAAGTTCCAGCAGTGGGTGGTGGCGACCCCTGTTGTACTCTTTCGCCCCGACTTTCTCTCACTCTTTCTTCCTGTTTCTTGTCCCCGACTTCCTACGCAACCGCTGAGCTTGGATGCGCATTCATTCATCCGTCGATGCTCTCGGTGTCGGGGGTTGACTTACTTTCTCTTCTGCGGGTCTTATGAATAGCAAAGGACCACGATTCGGACTTCTCCCACTGCGAGCTCTGGGACGAAGACCGCTTCGCTCAACAGCAACAGCAACAACAATACGAAAGAAATAAAACATAAAAATGCAAATATCGTCCCTGTTTCTTTTGCATCGGCGACGAGAAGTATGGAATGGTTTCACATAGAGAACGAAGAATTAAAATTTGCTAGAGAAATTGTTAAAAGAGATGGGAGAAGGGTAACCATACAGTCTCCATCGGACGTGATAGAAAATATCGCAAGATGAACGGTCACACACCGTTGCACCGGAGTCAAGTCTTGGCGGGTGGAAAATGCTCCGGAGAGCGAAATACAAGAATGTCTTGTGGGGGTTGGGGTGGGGCAAAAGACGCACATCACCCGAGGAAAGAAGTCTGGAACCGTTGAGGTGAGATTTGGGACGAAAGAATAAGCTAAATGTAAATTCAGCAACCACTTTGAAGGATGACAATTTTTTTGTTAATCTGCAGCTATCGCGGCCAAGGTCTTGCCAAGCAAAACTGGTTAAATATAGGTATGGAACTGACCGTGCAATGCAAGCAGGACCATATCGACCAGCTGCTTGATCCAATCGATCTCTCGGATGGCACTCACCTGTCAGTATTCGTAGAGGGTAGAAAGCCAAGATGCCATATATGTGGAGCTGAAAAAAAAAAACTTAAATGTTTCCTGCCCTGAAACAAAGGAAAATGAAGCCTCACCACAGGCAACATTTCAAGTACCACAAATGCTAAATCATAAACAAGTGCACAAGACTCCGACACCTCCTCCCACACCCACTACCAAACAAAGACAAAGAAGGACTCTACCCCCGATTGCCACGGAAAAGCAAATTTCTTCTAAATGCTCTTCCTCCCAAACCAGCATCAACTGTAATGACATGGCGAAGGAAGAGCTGAACGATCAAAGGATTAAAGGGAGAACTAGTTAGTAAACTAGAAGAGGCTATTAGTAAAGGCAGCGCGACCGACACGTTAGTGGCAAGAATGTTCCTTGACCTTTTCTTCGAGGCGAAGCGCGAAGGGTGCATTTTCAGAGCTAAGGATCGTGCGCTAAAACACGAAGGAAATAAAGTAGTCCGGTGGCCCCGAACAGTAGAGACACGACGTGGAAACAAAACCACGATCAAATCTGACAGATCAGGACGGACGTGTGCTAATTGGTTCTATGCGGCTTTCCAGCAACACTTTGCGCGGTTGTGTGGGGAGGGGGAGGGTCGACGACTGCAGCGAACTTTACTTCGTACCTAAATAGCCTATCACAGTTCTCGGTGAGGAACGCGAGATTCTGCGAAATGCTGATTACAGCCTCTGAAACACAGGAGGCGATGAGCAATTGCACAGGTCGCAAATCGCAGGGTTTGGATGGTCTGCCCTTCGAATTCTATGTTTTCATGCCAGATTTGTTTGGCAGCCTCTTGGCAGGTGTCTACAGTAACTGGCAGTAGAACAGGATAATTCATAGTGCTGTTAGCCGGGGTGTAGTAACACTGCTGAGAAATGAAGCCAACGATGGGGACATGCTAGGGAATTTTCGGCCCCTAACTCTGCTATAGGCAGAGTTTAAGATTTTGGCCAAGGTGTTAGCGAAAAGGTTGGCGTTTGCCGTTGGTAGTCTGGTCAAGGAGGCACAAATCTACGCAATCCCGAACAGGTCTATCTACGACAACCTTCGCCTTATGCGATACATCGTAGAGAGGGCTGGGACTAAAGCTGGCTTCGGTGGTGTCTTGATCAATTTAGATCAATCGAAAGCGTTCGATAGAGTAGACCATCGCTACTTGGAAGCCGTCCTTAAAGTGGACGGTTTCGGATCTGTTTTCAGAGGCTGGTTAGCTGTAATGTACAGTGGCACCAGTTCGGGTGTCAAAGTAAATGGCCACCTATCACAACCATTTAGTATCACACGTTCGGTCCGTCAGGGATACCCGCTGTTATCTTTTGTGTATGTGCTGGCTCTCGGGACACTGCTGCGGAAGTTGGAGCAGTTAAGAGGCATCCCTTTTGAAATTGGACTCGGGTGGGCAGTATCTGCATACACGGACGACGTCACAGCCATGGTATCGGACGCTTCCGATGTAGAGGTGGTCAGCTCTATTTCAAAGGAAATTGAGTTGGTTGCAGGGGCTAAAATTAATGCCGACAAGTAGGTAGGATTTCGACTGGGCACCTAGAGAGGCTGGTCGGGCAGAGGTGGCGAATGCCTACATCGCCACTGTCATTATTTATCGCCAGGACGTCGTGCCTTGTCCCAGTTACTACTTGATTAGATTGGAGCGTATCCTCTTTTTCTTGTGGAAGGGACGCGTTCCAATTGTCAGACGGTCGGTCTGCTGCCAACCCCCTCTGCATGACGGTTTAGGCATGCCATGGCTTGTGATGCACAGACACGCACTCAGGTTGTGCCACCTGCAACGACTTCTAGAAGGTGAACGTGTGTGGGCTCTATTTGTGAGACACGTTTTTCCGCGGCTCGTCTCCTTGACGGAACCGCAGTCCTGGGTAAAGGATAGGCCAAGACTGGGTTCGTGGAACTTAAAATGTCATCACACACTCACTGTCCTCTACAAGTCGAGCAATATGATTGGTGGATGTTCCACTTTAGATATTTACAGAGGATTAGTAACGGGGAAGAGCGACGACGTCCTCGGGGAGACCCTAGGCGTCGACGAAGATGAACTGGCAAATCTATTCCGGAGGACTTTTCGGTCGGTAACTGTTATGGATAATTTCCAGATGGCTTTGGCCTGGCAGTGCTACCGGGGACCGCTACTGGTTCGAGATAAACTTTACAGACACAAGGATGTGTTGTCAGACGGGCTTGTCCGCGGTGCTCGCAGAGCGACGAAACCGATCTGCGTGCACTCGTTCAGTGTCCGGGCACTGCTGACTTGTGGAGTTATGTCGAACAGCTGCTGTTGCGTGTAGGACAGATCCGTCTGTCGTCCGAGTCTATAATGATGATTGCGCCGCCGCCCTCCTTTAATCGGGCTGGCAAGGCAGTTTTCCTTTGTCTGGTGGCTGTGGCGAAAGAGGATATCTGGTGGACGAGGCTGAAAGGAATGAGAACAGAAATTTTCTTTTTCGGTAAAGCTCCCATCGACTTTTTCAAGTTTCACTAGAAAAGGAAAGGGAGGGTGGAGAGGGAAGTACTGTTCTCGATTGAATTTATCAAAAGGTGGGTGAAAGTTACCACTCTAAGTGTAGAGTTGTGAGTCGGAAGAAAGGTGTTTGAGAGGGCTCCCGTACTTGGTATTGATCTTCGATGGCGGGTTCCTTGATTATCCCTAAAGGTCTTCTTGAATCAGGGAGATCCTATCACGACCTTTATTTCCCCCCTTCTTTTTCTAGTGTCATATGCTATTTATATTTTACTTCTTCTAATGTATACCGTGTACACTTTTTATTTTTTAATTCCATTATATGTAAACCCCAACATTTTATGTCTTTGTATTGTCCCCTCATCCTTCGCCCAGGTGGTAAATAAAAGAAATAATAATATTATTATTGGTTTGAAAGTGGAAGGACGTGTCTTCGGAAGCTGTGAGTTTTTGCCCAATTTCAATTGAATTATTTTTGAATATTTCTGTAGCGAAGCCGACTGGGCTCTTGCTGAGCTAATCGATTAGGCGGATTTTCCCCCTTTTAGCTGCGAATTTCTCATTTCAAATTTTTCCATTTCGATTTTGCTTATTGAAATTTTACAAAATCGTCTATGAAGAGGAGTGTAAGCTCTTCCTTTCTTTGCACACCACACACTCTGTAGTCGAACGACTACATACATGAAACGTCAAACGTAAATTGTCTCCGCCCGTTTCGCACCTTAAAAGGCAAAGAAGAGAAGGAGAAGAAGCGTTCCGGCACGTGCAGCGCTAGAGAGGAAAATAAAGACTGTTCATTGGACCGCCTTTGCAACGTGTATTTCCCTGCTCTCACTACCACTATTGCTACTACATTGGAGATGGAGGAAGGGAGAAGTGGGAACATGTGTACCAGTGAAACCACCAGCAACACCAGGAGGCGCAATGGCCCAGTGGTTAGGGCAGCGGACTCGCGGTCGGAGGATCGCGGTTTCGATTCCCAGACCGGGCATTGTGTGTGTTTATTGAGCGAAAACACCTAAAGCTCCACAAGGCTCCGGCAGGGGATGGTGGCGACCCCTGTTGTACTCTTTCGCTCCAACTTTCTCTCACTCTTTCTTCCTGTTTATTATCCCCGACTTCATACGCAACCGCTGAGACTGGATGCGCATTCATCGATCCGTCGATGCTCTCGGTGTTGGGGGTTGACCGGCTTTCTCTTCTGCGTATTCTTACGAATAACAAAGGACCACGTTTAAATTGCTCGGGGTCTGGTTCGGTCCGGACCTCCAGGTGCAGAAAAAGTGGGACGAGGTGACGAACAGGGTGGCCAATCTCACCCAAAAATGGGCCAAGAGGAAGCTGTCTTTGAAAGGTCGAGCAGAAGTGGCGAACGGGTACATCGCATCTGTCATCTATTACTGCTTGACCGTCGTCCTTTGTCTCGACTGCTGGTTGACCAAGCTGGTGCCTTTACTCTTCTAGTTTCTGTGGGAGCAGCAGGTACCACTGGTGAGGCGCTCCATCTGCTGTCAACAGCCGCTGAACGGAAGCTTTGGCATGCCGTGGCTGCTGATGCGCAGACATGCGCTTAGGCTACGGCATCACAAGCGTTTCCTGGAATGTGAGCAGTTGTAGTCGCCGTTCGTCAGATTCGCCTTTCAACAGCTCGTCTCTTTGACTGAGCTGCAATCTTGGATCAAGCGTAGACTGAGAAAGGGCGCTTGACACCTCGAGTACCGTCAAGTGCTCACCAATGCACGCTGCACAGTATTGTTCGACTGTGTTCGATCATACTCCAACACACAAAACGCCTTTTCTCTTCCAGCAAATGCCATTTCTATACTTGAAAAGATGACCATATCAAACATTAAACATAAAATTTGACCTGTTTCTACATATGTTAAAAATTGAAGTCATAGGTGCAGGAGTGGCTGTGTGGTAAGTAGCTTGTTTACCAGCCACATGGTTCCGGGTTCAGTCCCACTGTGTGGCACCTTGGGCAAGTGTCTTCTACTATAGCCTCGGGCCGACCAAAGCCTTGTGAGTGGATTTGGTAGACGGAAACTGAAAGAAGCCCGTCGTATATATGTATATATATATATATGCGTGTGTGTGTTTGTGTGTCTGTGTTTGTCCCCTGGCATTGCTTGACAACCGATGCTGGTGTGTTTATGTCCCCGTTACTTAGCGGTTCGTCAAAAGAGACCGATAAAATAAGTACTGGGCTTACAAAAGAATAAGTCCCGGGGTCGAGTTGCTCGATTAAAGGCGGTGCTCCGGCATGGCCGCAGTCAAATGACTGAAACAAGTAAAAGAGGAAAGAGGAAAGAGTATTTGAACAAGAACTAGCACAGTTATTAGATTGCGAAATGATATCAAATTTTTTTGAAACTCCCTGCAATCAGCTACTTGCTCAACAAAACTGAAATCAAATCTGCTATATTCGTGGCAACGAAAGTTCCTGTTAGCTTGGTCCCCCAGCGATGGGAGATGGATAAGGACTGTAAACGGAAAGCAGTCTGCTGTCTCAAAAGGATTGCAGACTGCCTCAGATGTTCCCCACTAGTCTGGAAACAGTAATTATACCAAATCCTCCTGCTCCACCTTCTCTTCAAACCCACTACAACCACCACCACCACCACCACCATTTATCTTCCTCTCTCTTTCTCTCTCCTCTGATTGCATGACATCATGATTTGTATTTTCCAGTGTTCCTTCTTCCTCTTTCTTTGCCATGATTTCATCCAGATGGCTTCCAAAGTAACTTTGGTGGTATATAGCTGTAGTTCTCCAACTGTTTTGGCACCGGAGACTGCTTTCATGCAGGACAATTTTTCCACGAACCGAGATGTATCGCACATAACAAAACGCTATAAAGTGCAAACCATATAATACATATTTATAACAACAGCTGAACGTTTTTCCTCCAGCCGTAGAAACTATGCCAAAACAAACATAGAACCCGGGCAGCTCTTCGGCTGGGCAGCTCCTGTCAAATCGTCCAACCCATACCAGCATGGAAAACGGACATTAAGGGATGAGGATGATGATGATGATGATGAATCCATGAGCTGACACTCCAATAATTTCTCTTCTAAGCCATTTCATGCCAGCGAAATGATTGTTAGCACTCAGAGGAATCGGTTTAGAAAGTATTATGTAACTGGAGGTCGGAAAAAATATTGGGTTGTCCGGAAAGTTCGTGCCGATTTATAGTAGCTTACCTTTCGACTTATTTTAGAACATGGTTGAGTCCATTAGATAGGATTTGACTACACCTCCATTTAGAGCACAGTTTAAGCTATCTTTTCGTGGAAGAAGGTTTATGTTCCTATAACCTGTGTTAATTCTGTAACCCTTTAAAATGGAAGATGCGAAAGTTCATTTTCGGCACTTGATGCTTTGGGAACCAGACAAAAATTGCTGCAGCTCGGCTGAGATGTATTGCCCACCCTCATATTCACAAGATATTGCTCCCTCGCATTTCCACTTATTCAGGTCTCTGCAGAATAGTCTTAATGGCAAAAATTTCAATTACTTGGATGACGTAAAATTGAGGTCATCAATTACTTGGATGACCTCAATTCTGGGAAGAGGGTATTTTCAAGTTAAAGGAAAGATGGAGACGCATTGTGCAACAAAATGGTTCATATTTGGTTGATTAAAAATGTAATAGCAAGTATTTATTGACATTTTTCTTTCCTTTAAAAATCAGCACGAACTTTCCAGACAACCCAATATAACATCTGGTTATGGATTTTTATAAACATATAAATAAGAGAATTAAATGAAAGATTGATAAGTAGAACATCATTAGATTTCGTTTTTGAATTTGGCTTATTATCTAACACACTTTATCGGTGAGTGTGTTAGATAATAAGGCACTAAAAGAGAATGACTCTCCCCAGACACAACAAAATCATCATTAAATCTTTCCTTTAAATGAACTGGCCCGCTACTTGTCTCTTACTCTCACTCATGTTAAAAGTAAAAATCCAAATAATGACGTAGGGGATAGTTACGTCATTGTGATAAACGCTGAACGCGACTCCATTCGAACTGGAATATATTTTTTCACTAAGTTGTCTTAGTGAATGATAAATGCTTTTGACGAACTTTTATTTGTAACTATCTAGTTATAGTTAGATAATTTTTCTATCTTGGCTGACAGCATTAAAAGTAACAGTTCTGTTGAATGGTCATAAAACCTCGACAATCTTCCGTTGGTGGTTGATAATGACAAAATATTGAAGTGGAAGCTTTATTTTGGTTTATAATCATTTAAATCTCATAATTTATTGTTTCAAAAAGTATAGAGAAATTACCTTTATAATCTGATGTTCAATTTTCACTTGTATGGATTTTACCTTTCATTTATAACAGCGTTTATTCAATTATCCGTGCATCTCTCTAACAAAGATTTGTTATTGAAAGCCAAAGCAAGGAATCATTATTATAAGGTAAGTTTTATTATTATTCTATAAAATAAATTCTATATTTTTAAATGACAGTATATTATATCAAATAATTAAAATTAGGACACTACTCTATAGAAAGGTGGTATGTCATGTTTTTAGACGAATCAAGTTGTGTAATGTAATGTATAGGTGTTGATATGAAGAAATATTATTCTAGTTGCCTCAATTTAGCTAGTTGGAGAATAGATAACCAGATATTTTGAGAAAAGTTGCTCACAGTAAACTAGCATGCTGTATAGGAGGTTGGAGGTTGTTCCTTTGGTTTTTCTCTATTGTTACAGATTCTGGTTAATTGCAGAATCAAGTTACTTGATGAGTTTTATTGTGTATAGCTAACCATTTGGCAGTTATTACTAGTAAATGGCGCTAATACTCTGCAATGGATCCTTCTTCAAAAATATTGGTTTCAAATTTTGGTACAAGTCCAGGAAGTGTGCGGGGGCGGGGATAGTCAATATCATCGACCCCAGTGCTCAGCTGGTACTTATTTTATCGATTCCGAAAGAATAAAATGCAAAGTCGACCTCGGCGGTTTTTGAACTCAGAACGTGCAGACGGACAAAATGCCGCCAAGTATTATGCCCGGCGTTCAAATGATTCTGCCAGCTTGCCGCCTTCCTTCTTTAAAATATTGGTTTCAAATTTTGGTCCAAAGCCAGCAGTTTCTGAGAAGGGATTAAGTCGGTTACATAGACCCTATGCTCAACTGGTACTTATTTTATTGACCCCGAAAGGACAAAAGGCAAAGTTGCCCTCAGCGGAATTTGTATTCAGAAAGTGCTGACAGGTGAAATGCCTATTTCTTTACTACCCACAAGGGGCTAAACATAGAAAGGACAAACATGGACAGACAAATGGATTAAGTCGGTTATATCGACCCCAGTGCGTAAACGGTACTTATTTAATCGACCCCGAAAGGATGAAAGGCAGAGTCAACCTCGGCGGAATTTGAACTCAGACCGTAGTGGCAGGTGAAATGCCGCTAAGCATTTTGCCCGGCGTGCTAACGGTTCTGCCAGCTCGTCATCTTCCTTCTTAAAAATCTTGGTACTGTGACACACAGTCCATTGTGTCCGAGCATGGGATATATCTTAGTTAACGTCAGTGCCTTATCGGTTCGTGGAGAATGGGGGAGTCGATCTCAAAGAAATATTCTTCAAAGTAAGAACTAGACAG
Organism: Octopus sinensis; assembly: GCF_006345805.1. NCBI lineage: Eukaryota > Metazoa > Mollusca > Cephalopoda > Octopoda > Octopodidae > Octopus > Octopus sinensis. The sequence goes on from NC_043007.1 coordinate 37,509,774, forward strand.
AGGATTTCAATTCAGAACATCAAATAAATACTGTCTCTCTTCTGCTTTCTTATATCTTTTGCTAACATAGCCACACAACTTGAAATTTATAAGAGAGAGAATTATATTTACTCTTTACTCTTTTACTTGTTTCAGTCATTTGACTGTGGCCATGCTGGAGCACCGCCTTTAGTCAGGCAAATCGACCCCAGGACTTATTCTTTGTAAGCCTAGTTCTTATTCTATCGTTCTCTTTTGCCGAACCGCTAAGTTACGGGGACTTAAACACACCAGCATCGGTTGTCAAGCGATGTTGGGGGTGGGGACAAACACTGACACACAAACATACACACACACACACACACACACATATATATATATAATATATATACGACGGGCTTCTTTCAGTTTCCGTCAACTAAATCCACTCACAAGGCTATAGTAGAAGACACTTGCCCAAGGTGCCACGCAGTGGGACTGATCCCGGAACCATGTGGTTCGTAAGCAAACTACTTACCACACAGCCACTCCTACTCCTATTGCATGACGTTTTACTAATTTATGTCTAAGTCAAATAGAAAGGGCAGCATCCATAGGATTTAGATGCAACTCAAGTTGCATGTAAACCACTGCTTCGATTACTTAGAATAGCCTCACCAGAAGCCAGTGGACGCAAGTGATCTTCCCAAGGAAAAGAGAAATTTATATAGTGACCGTAGTCATGAAGCTGAGACTGTCTTCTCTGATGACGATTCTCCTCTGTGAAACCACTTCTATCTGTACCCTCTTACAAACGTTATTATGTGTTATGTTAAAACACACATACATAAGATTACTTCGTAATCGGAAACCAATATTCAAATAAATATATATCCTTGCATTAGAATGAGTAATGAATGAAATAACATGTAGAAAATAGGTAACCTAATTGCATTGCCAAATGATGAAAAACAGATGGTACACATTTCCTTACTACGTAAGGAAAGGTGCACCAAGACATCGAGTTTTATTTATAAGTCACCTGATCTGAATTATTGTTACAGAGTGAATTCTGCACTTGGCACCCAAAGTTCATGCGTTGGTATTGAACTAAGAGAAAAATTAGATGTACAATCCATTCCAATAGCGTTGGTTATTTGAAAGTAATGGAACTGGAATAACGGTTAGTCGAGATCAAATTTACGAACGCCGTTCATTAATAGCTTACCTTTTGTTCTATGGTACTCAACCTTCTTAATTACTGATTTAGGAATCTTACCCCTTATGAATGTTACTGCTAATTATATTGACAATTCAGTTCATGTTAATTACTTAGTTTAGATTAATTACTCTTTTACTTGTTTCAGTCATTTGACTGCGGCCATGCTGCAGCACCGCCTTTTTAGTTGAACAAATCGACCCCAGGACTTATTCTTTGTAAGCCTAGTACTTATTCTATCGGTCTCTTTCGCTGAACCGCTAAGTTACGGGGACGTAAACACACCAGCATCGGTTGTCAAGCGATGTTGGGGGGACAAACACAGACACACACACACACACACACACACACATATATATACATATACACGACGGCTTCTTTCAGTTTTCGTCTACGAAATCCACTCACAAGGCTTTGGTCGGCCCGAAGCTATAGTAGAAGACACTTGCCCAAGGTGTCACGCAGTGGGACTGAACCCAGAACCATGTGGTTGGTAAGAAAGCTACTTTATTTTACCAAATTTGCCATAAAGGCAGTACATAGAGTAAGGTAGCTTGCGGGCTGAACACGGACATTAATGAGGTGAATGATAATGATACAAGGATGATAAGGATGGGAGAAGACGAAAAATGCCCGCCGACTTTTGCTTCTCTAAAACATCGTTCTTTTTTTTTTTAAATACTGAATGAGGTATTAACCCTCTTACAATTTTTACACTTGATAGACTAAAATGTCCATTACAATTAAAAACAATTTAATAAGGCGATAAACCTATTACATAAATGAGTCCTTAATAAACTTCCTTGCCTCCTGCAGGCATTCCAGCAGGCATTCTGCAGGCATTCCAGAGTTGGGGGGCTCATGCACAAGTTCTGTACTCTTCCTTTGAGAAGGAGTCCATTATACACACAGCCACTCTTGTGCCATTATATAGCTATTTATTTTATCAATTTCAGCTTTCCATCTCTCGAGTAGGATTTGAATTCAATTTCAAATATTTGAAAAAGGCGGCGTGCTGAGTAAAAAATGCTTAGCGGCATTTCGTCTGATTTTACGTTCTGAGTTCAAATTCCGCCAAGGTCGACTTTGCTCTTCGTCCTTTCGGAGTTGATAAAATAAGTACCAGTTGAGCACTGGGCTTCGACGTAATCGACTTGCTCCCTCCCCGAAATTACTGGCCTTGTGCCAAAATTTGATACCAATATTCAATATTTGAAAAAATGCGGCGAAGTGGCAGAAACGTTAGCGCGCCGACACAAAAAGCTTAACGGCGTTTCGTCCATCCTTGCGTTCTGAGTTCAAATGTCACTGAGGTCGACTTCGCCTTTCATCCTTTCGGGGTCGATAAAATAAAATATGTACCAGTTGAACACTGGTATCGATGTAATCGATCTACTTCCTCCTCAGAACTGGTGTTGGAGGAGAGGGGCGGGCTTGTGGCTTTGTGTCAAAATATGAAATCAATTTTAAATATTTGAAAGAAGTACTAAACATTTAAGCTAAATTCAACTCCATATCAATTTGTCCAAAATTTTAATGTTTCGATAACTTTACTCAATTATAACACACACACACATCACTTCAATGAAGATCCTTCTCCAAATCTCTATCTATATTTATATATAAAGCTGAAGTTGTCTGTGTATGGCAGGTTTGGTAACACTATCTCCTCCGAGACACTGCAGCGCAAGTTGACCAAAATTGAGAATATGATAGAAGAAGGTTTGCTCTTTCTTCCGTAGAAGAAAAAATTCAAATCGGACTATGTTAACACCCAAAAATTATTTACATCAAAAAGGTGCTTTTTTTCTATGAAAATCCCTATTTTTTACGATGTTTTGACTGCTGTGTCACCATTTTTCGGTATATTTCAACCAGAAAAATGTTCACTTAAAGAGAATAACAAGCTACATAATGCAAAATTTTTACTTTTCAAAAATTCCAATTCTAAAGGGTCGAAACAAACCTGAGCAACGCCGGGCGATACTGCTAATACTTGATATATTAGAATGTTAGCAATACACTCTTTTACGTGTTTCAGTCATTTGACTGTGGCCATGCTGGAGCGAATCGACCCCAGGACTTATTCTTTGTAAGCCTAGTACTTACTCTATCGGTCTCTTTTTGCCAAACTACTAGGTTACGGGGACGTAAACACACTAGCATCGGTTGTCAAGCGATGTTGGAGGGACAAATACAGACACACAAACATATGCACATATATACGACGGGCTTCTTACAGTTTCCATCTACCAAATCCACTTACAAGCCTTTGGTCGGCCCGAGGCTATAGTAGAAGACACTTGCCCATGGCGCCACGCAGTGGGACTGAACCCGGAACCATGTGGTTGGTAAGCAAGCTACTTACCACGCTGCCACTCCTGCGCCTATACATGTAACTTATTCAGCGATTCACATTAAAAAAAAACTGTTTACCGATTTAGACTTAATCTTATCTTCAATAGCCTCCATTTTTAACTGCATGAATACGTATAAGCGAATTCCTTTTGTGTGTGTGTGTGTGTGTGTGTGTGTGTGTGTGTGTGTGTGTGTGTGTGTGTGTGTGTGTGTGTGCGCGCGCGTGCGTGCGTGTGCGCGTCTGCCTGTGCGCGTGCGTGCACGTACGTATGCGTGTATGTATGCATATACGTATATGAATAAGTATGAGCGTATGCACCTGTGGATGTATACTAATTTATAGGATTTTTATATACTTGTACTTTCGCTACTTAGGTGTTTACAAATGTTCAAAGGTAGATCTGCAAATGTGTCATACATAGATTTCAGGTTTCATTCATCTGTTTTTCATCATTTGGTAATATAATTAGGTTATCTATTTTCTACATGCTATTTCATTTATTACAAATTCTAATACAAGGGAATATATGTTCGTTTAAAAATTGGTTTCCGATTACGAAGTAATCTTATGTTTGCGTGTTTTAACATAACACATAATAACGTTATTTGATTACTGTCTCTAATTCTTTGACGCCATATTTCGTAGAGAAATTATTCTAACTACTCTGCATAAAATTTGTTCCTAACATTTAATCACAGCGTCCAGGATGGAAATTACACTGTCCTTTAGCAAGCCTGAGTTTGACAATTTTCCTACACCTGTCGTCGGCTTTATAAGGGATGTTTAAAAGGGAGATTACTCTGTAATGAGAGCACTGTTTTTTTTTGTCTCCCTTTGTAAAATTCAAGATTATAACTCCAGATTGCCATTGCTTTGATCTCTTTCCAGAGATCCAGGTCAACTTGCATACAGCGAGAGAATACTTTCTCTACTTCAGGCTTTTAACATCGCTAGCCAAATTTTATCTTTCCCAGCTTCCCAGCGGCCTTGGCACATTTGAATGCTTTACTTGTCTCGATGACTTTAGTCGAGCAAATCGATCCTAGGACTTATTCTTTGTAATCCTAGCACTCATTCTATCGGTGTCTTTTGCCGAACCGCTAAGTTACGGAGACGTAAACACACCAGCATCGGCTGTCAAGCGATGTTGTGGGGACAAATACAGACACACAAATATACACACACACACACATATATATATATATATATATATATATATATATATATATATATATATATATACTACAAAATTAGAGAATGGAGAAATATACTTAAATCAGTAAAACATCAACTATCCGATGATACTCAATCCATACTTTAATACACCATTACATATGAGTAAAGGCAATACATAAAATGAAATGAGATATACAGTAATAGTAAAAAGATAAAGAGATATAAGTAAAAAATTTTCAAATATAATATACAATAAATCAAAACTGACAGCTGTTTCGGCAGTGAGGACAGTCATACCTCATTTAACCTATAAGCCATAAAGGCAGGTATAAATGAGGCATTAACAAGGATGCCCCACGGCCTCTTCAGAGAATTAAATTAAATTTGTTATAATAGTGAAAAATATTATACAATCATATAAATATAATATAAAAATATAAAAATGTAAAATATAAAAACTTATACATCATAATGCTACACTTATATAATATAATACACATTTGTACAAAAAAGGAAGGTAACAGAACAAAATAAAACAAAATATATAATAGTGTATATATTAATATCAATAAGTACCGATATTATACATATTTGGCTAATAGTTTTTTTTAATAAAAAAAAGGCTAACATATATGGAGATGAAAAATAATAATTAAATCCGTGGTTACAGTTCATAAGATTCTAAAGCTATAAAAGTTAATAAAAATTACTATTAATAATAATAATAATAATAATAATAATAATAATAATAATAATAATAAAAAAATATAATAAAAAATAGATACAGTTAAGTTAGCACCAAGTCCATCCTTACAAGATCGAAATAACTATGAGTTAAGAAATGCTGACCACTAGGTAAAGAAAATATAGATTAATTCGATTGGCTATTGGTTTGAAATTTAAATCACAAAAGAAAATTATACGGTTGGTTAGTCAGGGAACGCCAATATTCACACACGCATCTACAGATCAATCGCACATACACACATAGTTATATGTATATACATACATTTATTTATACACATACATAATCACAAGCAACAACTAGCACATAGATAAACAAAAAGGGAAGCAACTATGCTACAATTTAGTCCTTCAAAATTATAACTGTGCCTCAATAACAAAAGAAGAACCAACCATACATTCCATAAAATATTTAATTTAGATATAAATATATTTTTAAATATCAGTATGTTACTAAGTCAGATACTTATTTCATGGGTAACTTAAAATTTATAACACCGGTTTGTTGCAGAGTAAACATACGGTTGTTAGATTTATCGTAAGTTTGTTATGGTTTTAAGTACGCTAAATTATAAAATATAAAATATATATTAATTTAAATATTATAAATAAGTCACTTATTAACTTAATAAATATAGTGCCATAATATATCAGTTTAGGTATTAAAGAATAGAAGGGGAAGTATTAATGTAAACGCTTATGAGAACATCACAGAAATTTTAAATAAATTTTATATTATAAAGACTTAAGATGAAAAGAGATAAAATAAATAAGAAGGAATAAATACGGTTATACACATAATTATAAGTACAAACCAGTATATATGTATTCATATATTATTAAAATTAAATAAAAATAAATGATAGATATGTATGTATAAAACTACCCCAGTATAAGTAAATAAGTAAAAAATAAATAGGTAGCAAATTAGATGACTTGATATGTATGTAAACATCTACACTTAAATAGGCAAATAAATAAATAAATAGAAGACTAGATGCAAAAATTGATAATATTACAATAAAATGGAAAATAAATAAAGAATAATAAATAGAGTGAATATATATGTTATATTGTTGAAAGTAAATATGTATGGAAGGATAGTTTAAAGTACAGATCCAGAGGACTATAGATATAAACTAAATATATGAGGCTGGTAATAATTATAAAGCAAAATGCATGTAAATGAGAAAATGAAAAAATGAAAAATGTTTATCAGTGAATAGCATAAGATACAAATTAAGGTGAGTACAAAAAGACCAAATATACAATAAAAACCTTCCAAATAACACATACAAAAAACCTATAATCTCAACCTAAACCCACCAAACTCCCAAAAGGCTCTCATATATTACATATTATACAATATCATTACATTATCCAGAGCTAGGTATCTACCTAAGATATATATATATACTATGCAATATACTATGCAATATTGGAAAACTTCAAAAATCACACATTACAAGGCAAGTACCAAAATGAATATGCTATTTTATGTCATATTGCAATTCTCTTAAAAAACAAACAAAAACCCACATATAAAAAACAAGAAACCAATAATACTAGACACATCCATTAATTATTATACAAGTGTAGCTATAAAAATTATAAAATTATAAAATATAAAATATATAAATTGTATACTTTAGAAATTATAGAAGACCACAGGTATATTTAGTTAAAGAAGGGAGTTAAAAAATTAATAATAGTGGAAGTGTTAAGTTCTATTTGAATCTAGAAAAGGTGAACGGTAGCCTATGAATACAAAAGAAGTTTTTTTCATTAATGTTGTTAATAATTTGCCGACCCGCTTTAATAATGAAGAAAATTTCATTAATACATAGAGAGCATTTTTATTTTTTCCATTATACACAGGTGCTGAAGTTAGTATTTTCCAGTTTAATCTAAAATCTAAGTTCTTATTTTTAAGTTCCCAAATGTATGCACTTAGCCCTGTAGAGTACATTCTGTTTTTATTCCTAAAAGTATATCTGTGATAATTCCATCTTTGTTTTATGCTATTCATAGTTGCCCCGATATACACCCTACTACTCAATTGTGTATCTACAGTGCATTGGTAAACTACCTCCTTCCTGAGGCATTGATTACCAAATACACATTTATTTTTATTTCTGAAATTACAAAGATTAACAGAATGAGGAAATCTAAAATTGGACAACACCCCTATACTACTATTCACATTATAAGTGTTACAATTGTTATCATCATCCAAACCCAAAATCAACGAATGAGTTAATGTGAAATTAACTCATTCGTTGATTTTGGGTTGGATGATGATAACAATTGTAACACTTATAATGTGAATAGTAGTATAGGGGTGTTGTCCAATTTTAGATTTCCTCATTCTGTTAATCTTTGTAATTTCAGAAATAAAATAAATGTGTATTTGGTAATCAATGCCTCAGGAAGGAGGTAGTTACCAATGCACTGTAGATACACAATTGAGTAGTAGGGTGTATATCGGGGCAACTATGAATAGCATAAAACAAAGATGGAATTATCACAGATATACTTTTAGGAATAAAAACAGAATGTACTCTACAGGGCTAAGTGCATACATTTGGGAACTTAAAAATAAGAACTTAGATTTTAGATTAAACTGGAAAATACTAACTTCAGCACCTGTGTATAATGGAAAAATAAAAAATGCTCTCTATGTATTAATGAATTTTCTTCATTATTAAAGCGGGTCGGCAAATTATTAACAACATTAATGAAAAAAACTTCTTTTGTATTCATAGGCTACCGTTCACCTTTTCTAGATTCAAATAGAACTTAACACTTCCACTATTATTAATTTTTTAACTCCCTTCTTTAACTAAATATACCTGTGGTCTTCTATAATTTCTAAAGTATACAATTTATATATTTTATAATTTTATAATTTTTATAGCTACACTTGTATAATAATTAATGGATGTGTCTAGTATTATTGGTTTCTTGTTTTTTATATGTGGGTTTTTGTTTGTTTTTTAAGAGAATTGCAATATGACATAAAATAGCATATTCATTTTGGTACTTGCCTTGTAATGTGTGATTTTTGAAGTTTTCCAATATTGCATAGTATATTGCATAGTATATATATATATCTTAGGTAGATACCTAGCTCTGGATAATGTAATGATATTGTATAATATGTAATATATGAGAGCCTTTTGGGAGTTTGGTGGGTTTAGGTTGAGATTATAGGTTTTTTGTATGTGTTTATTTGGAAGGTTTTTATTGTATATTTGGTCTTTTTGTACTCACCTTAATTTGTATCTTATGCTATTCACTGATAAACATTTTTCATTTTTTTCATTTTCTCATTTACATGCATTTTGCTTTATAATTATTACCAGCCTCATATATTTAGTTTATATCTATAGTCCTCTGGATCTGTACTTTAAACTATCCTTCCATACATATTTACTTTCAACAATATAACATATATATTCACTCTATTTATTATTCTTTATTTATTTTCCATTTTATTGTAATATTATCAATTTTTGCATCTAGTCTTCTATTTATTTATTTATTTGCCTATTAAGTGTAGATGTTTACATACATATCAAGTCATCTAATTTGCTACCTATTTATTTTTTACTTATTTACTTATACTGGGGTAGTTTTATACATACATATCTATCATTTATTTTTATTTAATTTTAATAATATATGAATACATATATACTGGTTGTACTTATAATTATGTGTATAACCGTATTTATTCCTTCTTATTTATTTTATCTCTTTTCATCTTAAGTCTTTATAATATAAAATTTATTTAAAATTTCTGTGATGTTCTCATAAGCGTTTACATTAATACTTCCCCTTCTATTCTTTAATACCTAAACTGATATATTATGGCACTATATTTATTAAGTTAATAAGTGACTTATTTATAATATTTAAATTAATATATATTTTATATTTTATAATTTAGCGTACTTAAAACCATAACAAACTTACGATAAATCTAACAACCGTATGTTTACTCTGCAACAAACCGGTGTTATAAATTTTAAGTTACCCATGAAATAAGTATCTGACTTAGTAACATACTGATATTTAAAAATATATTTATATCTAAATTAAATATTTTATGGAATGTATGGTTGGTTCTTCTTTTGTTATTGAGGCACAGTTATAATTTTGAAGGACTAAATTGTAGCATAGTTGCTTCCCTTTTTGTTTATCTATGTGCTAGTTGTTGCTTGTGATTATGTATGTGTATAAATAAATGTATGTATATACATATAACTATGTGTGTATGTGCGATTGATCTGTAGATGCGTGTGTGAATATTGGCGTTCCCTGACTAACCAACCGTATAATTTTCTTTTGTGATTTAAATTTCAAACCAATAGCCAATCGAATTAATCTATATTTTCTTTACCTAGTGGTCAGCATTTCTTAACTCATAGTTATTTCGATCTTGTAAGGATGGACTTGTGCTAACTTAACTGTATCTATTTTTTATTATATTTTTTTATTATTATTATTATTATTATTATTATTATTATTATTATTATTATTATTAATAGTAATTTTTATTAACTTTTATAGCTTTAGAATCTTATGAACTGTAACCACGGATTTAATTATTATTTTTCATCTCCATATATGTTAGCCTTTTTTTTATTTAAAAAAAACTATTAGCCAAATATGTATAATATCGGTACTTATTGATATTAATATATACACTATTATATATTTTGTTTTATTTTGTTCTGTTTACCTTCCTTTTTTGTACAAATGTGTATTATATTATATAAGTGTAGCATTATGATGTATAAGTTTTTATATTTTACATTTTTATATTTTTATATTTATATTTATATGATTGTATAATATTTTTCACTATTATAACAAATTTAATTTAATTCTCTGAAGAGGCCGTGGGGCATCCTTGTTAATGCCTCATTTATACCTGCCTTTATGGCTTATAGGTTAAATGAGGTATGACTGTCCTCACTGCCGAAACAGCTGTCAGTTTTGATTTATTTGTATATTATATTTGAAAATTTTTTACTTATATCTCTTTATCTTTTTACTATTACTGTATATCTCATTTCATTTTATGTATTGCCTTTACTCATATGTAATGGTGTATTAAAGTATGGATTGAGTATCATCGGATAGTTGATGTTTTACTGATTTAAGTATATTTCTCCATTCTCTAATTTTGTAGTATTAATTTACGGTAATATTATTACCTTTACCCATATAATGCAATAGATGAACTGATTGTTTGACAATTTTTAACATCTATGTATTAATTTTGTTGGGTACCTATCTAGCAGTATATTGGATATATATTATCCCATGGTGGGTTGAATTTTCAACCCCTATCTCATTTTATAACCTATATATATATATATATATATATATATATACATATATATATACATATATACGACGGGCTTCTTTCAGTTTCCGTCTACCAAATCCACTCACAAGGTTTTGGTCGGTCCGAGGTTATAGTAGAAGACACTTGCCCAAGGTGCCACGCATTGGGACTGGACCCAGAACCATGTGGTTGGTAAGCAAGCTACTTACCACACAGCCACTCGAAAATAATCTTCTCGAGTTTCGTGAAAACCTACTGTTGAAGTAGCATTCGAATCCCAGTTGTTTTATTTTCTCCTCGAAAATAGCTTAATCTATTTCAACAACTCTGCCTGGACCATTACTAATCTTCATAGGATTGCAGAGCAAATCTTCCGTGCAGATCTCCCATAAGTAATTTTTTAAAGTCTACTGCGGCAGTGGCACGAATCCCAAATTCTTCCTTACAAAGCTGAGCAGTTGTCAATTATTTTACCCACAGCAGTATGGGTAAATAACGATGCACTGGAGTTGCCGTGACAATAAACAGTTTTGACTTCCGCTTTGAGGACAATGGCTAAAATTCATTGGCTCAAAATACGTAACTTTAAATGCTTCTAACTTCTTTATTATTAAAGTATCGGGAAAATAAATCTGATATTCGTCATCAGAAATTAAAACAACATTAAAAGTACATTTTACAAAAATTTTTCGGATTAAAATTTGAGAAAATACGAGTGGATAGAAGAAAGTAAAAAACGCTAAACTCTTACAACTTTCATCATCGTAATGTTTTGCTTTCATTTTGTGCCAGCCTCCAGATCCTCTGATTGGCTACAAATTATCAAACTTTCAACCACTGTTACATTTTTATAAACTTTTACTGGTACAAATGAATCGCAAAATCGGACTCAACGTGAAATCAATGTTAAAAAAATTCTGGACCGGAATTTCGCAACCTCTAATATGATTGTCCTTTGCTGTTTATCAAGTCACTCTTCTTCTATTCTGTTGTGTGTACACACACACACACACACACACACACACACACACACACACACACACACACATATATATATGAGGTGCCATAAATGCTTAATGACTCAAACGTCGTAAATGTGAGACGAAAGATTTGGGCACAAAAGTTATATGCAGAAGTGTGTGAATGAAATTACTTCCTATTAGATTATTTCCCCCTTTCTGTTCTACTATATATAATCTAGGAGTCTAAAAGAAAGGAAACTGGTTGTACTTTGTGTATGGAAGACAGAAAAAAATACATTGTAGAATTCCAAAGAATATTTTTTTAATTCTTTATAGTCTTGGGACTGGGCTATTCCTGAAGCTCTGTTTACAAACTATGTAGCTGTTAAATGAGAATGAAGGAAAACTGTATCAGATAATTAATGTAGTAAGAAATAAAATACAACAACAAATACACAGAAATTTTCAAAACAAGATATTAATTTTGACAGACTGGCTAACAGACAGACCGACACAAAAAAGACAAAAAGTGAGTAGAAAAAGAGGATAAAAAAATTGGAAAAGAAACAAAACAGTCATAAAGTAATAAAGGAAGTGAAGAAGAAAGAAAAGAAGAAAAGAGGGGGAAAAGAACCGCGAAAGAAAAATAATAAAAGAACACAAAGTACAACAGCCAACATTCCTGAGCAAGCGAACTGAGGATGGAGAAGAAAACATTTAGGATGCTCTACCTAATGGCGACATTTTCTGCAAAGCTCTTTGTACATCTTGTCTCAGGTAATTCTAATTTTGTTATTATATTTTTTTATTTTTGTTTGTGTGGGGTATTGATTTCAGTTATGAAACTGTTGTCATACTGGAGACATTCATTCAGAGGATATAAAACGATAAGCAAATAGATAAATAAATAAATAAATAAATAAATGAATAAATAAAATAAAAAACCTGGTAAATGAAATATGTTGAAAATATAAAGAATGGTCAACGAAATTAGATTAAAAGAACTCAAATGAAAATTTTTTTTTATGTATTTAAGCCAAGAAGTAAGGCATGTAAAAATAATTTTAATAAACTGACTTTTAGTATGCCAAGACGAGATTATATTGCTTCAAAGAATTAAAAGACCTTGAGAAAAAGTAAGATATTTAAAACAAAATATTATTATTATTATTATTATTATTATTATTATTATCATTATTATTATTATTATTGAGTGAGAGAGCAGTGCATGCTATCAAAGTGACACTGACGTACAAAAATATACGAAGCCCAGTATACCCGTCATGACTACCCGTCTGATAAGGGTACACCAGGCACATGCATCACATCCATATGTGCGCGACATGGTGATCTCATATCAAGATAAACATATTCTAATGTATTTTAACTGATAAAATGTAAACACAGTATGAATGAAATATAGATTGCTGGTAAGGAGCTGTTGGGATAAGGAAAACAATATAACTTTTTAAACTTAAAAATAAAATGTTATAAAATAAAAATTTCTATTTTGTAACATAAAAGGTTTAAAGTATTTTAGTGTTTTGAAATCCTGTTGTCTAGAAGAAGAGACTATATTCTGAGTGTCAATCAAGAAGCAGGAGACTGAAGAAAAGGATATAATATAACTTTGAGGTTTAAAGCAAACATGATACTTTATTACGAGTATATATGGTTTTGTAAAAGATAGCTTGTTTTTAATTGATATTAAAAAAAGCGATAACAGACTTCAAAAATCATATATAACTGGAGAAGCAATGTATCTGTTTTTCTGTTGTTTGTATTATTAAATTTATTTTTTTGTGCTTAAACTAATATCAAGGTCAAATTCACATTTATTGTGGTACGATGGATGGACAAGTTCTTTTGCCTGTCAGTTTTCTTGAAGCAGACAACTATTGGTGTTGATACAATTACAATTTGGAGTATCTCGCTAAACTAACATGGGGTTTTCTCTTTTTGGATTTGGTTTGCAAGATTCTTTATATGAGTTCGTATGTTGAAGCATATTCTGTTGTGTCTGGGGAAAGTCATTTTCTTTTTGTGCCTTATAATGTAACACACTCACCGGTAAAATTTCCACTTATTTCTTATTTTTATTTTCCTAAAATTTTCGTTGCGTCTTACAACCTTTTCAATAGTCTTGACTCTTGCAACCTTTTCAATAGTCTTGACTCTTGCAACCTTTTCAATAGTCTTGACTCTTGCAACCTTTTCAATAGTCTTGACTATTGAAAAGGTTGCAAGACGCAACGAAAATTTTAGGAAAATAAAAATAAGAAATAAATGGAAATTTTACCGGTGAGAATACTTTCTCTACTTCAGGCTTTTAACATCGCTAGCCAAATTTTATCTTTCCCAGCGGCCTTGGCACATTTGAACGCTTTACTTGTCTCGATGACTTTAGTCGAGCAAATCGATCCTAGGACTTATTCTTTGTAATCCTAGTACTCATTCTATCGGTGTCTTTTGCCGAACCGCTAAGTTACGGAGACGTAAACACACCAGCATCGGCTGTCAAGCGATGTTACATTATAAGGCACAAAAAGAAAATGACTCTCCCCAGACACAACAGAAAAACATGGGGTTTTAATTTGGGGAAACTAGTAAAGTAAGTAAATGTTTGTGCAGAATTGCTCTTGGTTGGTTACGAGAATCTGCCTCTCCTTTTTTGTTGTTGTAAAGCGAGTTATGATAATTATGCGATGCTTGTCAGTTGGAAAGAAATTTTCGGTAAAAGCTTAGAGAAGCTTAATTATGAAGTAGATCTTGTAAATTAAAGGCCAGATTATTCTCCTTCATTTTTCTACGTGTGATTGGTTCTATAACTATATTTGAATTATGCTTTACTTTTTCAGAATAGCTGCTTCTAAGTCAATGTCGGCCTTTTTTTAACGTTCGGGTTACATGTTCAGTTACTGTTTGTTGTCCTTATTAGAATTATTAATAAATAAATGTATGCGTATATGTGTACGAGTGTCTGTGCGAGTATTTGTATGTTTGTGTGTATGTGTGCGAAGGCATGTATGCATGTGTATGTTAACGTGTGTGTTATTGACAGCAGCACACAAACATTATTATTATTATTATTATTATTATTGAGTGAGAGAGCAGTTCATGCCATCAAAGTGACACTGGGGTAAAATATACGAAGCCCAATATACCCATCATGACTACCCGTCTGATAAAGGTACACCAGGCACATGCATCACAACCATATGTGCGCGACATGGTGATCTCATATCAAGATAAACAGCACATGACCTTGCAGGTGGGGCCCAGTTAGAATTTTCTTCAGGTTGAGTAGCCCATCCCGCTCAAACGCTCCCTGAATAAGGGTAGTTTAAGGATGTTGAAAGAACCACCCATGTTTCCAGAGGTGAACTATTCAAACCCCAAAGAATCCCTCTCAACACATGGCTATGATGCTCCCCCACTACTTCTGCTCGTGATCAGAGATGCACATATCGTCAGCCACTAAGGGACATGCTCAACTTATTATTATTATTATTAATATTATTATTATTATTATTATTATTATATTATATAAATATTCTTGAGTGTGTTAATAAAAGTATATATGTTTGATTTTAACGATCACGGATAAAACAATCGTAGTATATAAGCGCCTTAGAATTTTATTAGCAAAGTGAGTCGTGGTGGCGCTTCCTTTTGTGGGTGTTAGGACCCTGGATATTGGAGATGCGGTCAAACACTTCACACATAGATATGGGAGTTTGTTTAATAGACATAACTTAACTAGGCGGATTCATATGATTGTAATTATTTAGCTATTAGTCTTACCATGTTGTTTTCGTAAGGTCATAGATTCAAAAGCATTGAAAGTTAATATTTATGTTTTACTTTTTTACAGCATGGGACTATCACAACGGTAAGTGGAATATTTTACTGTTACTGACTCTAGTGACTGTTGTCCAATCACAACTTTCTGGTCGATGCCAAATCCTTTCTGTGCGAGTATTTGTATGTTTGTGTATATGTGTGCGAAGGCATGTATGCAAGTGTATGTTAACGTGTGTGTTATTGACAGCAGCACACAAACATTATTATTATTATTATTATTATTATTATTATTATTATTATTATTATTATTATTATATAAATATTCTTGAGTGTGTTAATAAAAGTATATATGTTTGATTTTAACGATCACGGATAAAACAATCGTAGTATATAAGCGCCTTAGAATTTTATTAGCAAAGTGAGTCATGGTGGCGCTTCCTTTTGTGGGTGTTAGGACCCTGGATATTGGAGATGCGGTCAAACACTTCACACATAGATATGAGAGTTTGTTTAATAGACACAACTTAAGTCTCTTTCAGTTGTGCACCCAACGTTAAAAAATATTAGTGAGCATCCCTAAGCCATGCGCGGAAGCAGGGTGTTCATGCAGAATTAACAATGTGTACCCAGTAAGGGTCGATACAATTTGACTCCCTACTGTAGTGTATGGGGCTGTGGTAGAGACCGGCACTAATGATTGAAGCGGCAGTGTTTGGCAGCAACTGGGACAGCAGCATCGCGTCCAGCAACAACAGCAGCGATGCCGGTAGCAGCAGCAGCACCAACAACAGCAACAGCAGCACCAGCAACGGGTCCGGCAGCGATAACGAAAGCATCAACAGCACAAGGGCACAGTCATAGAAATATGTCGAACTTACAGGCAGCCCGTTCAAGCATTGTCTTAGCAATCATAGGTCCTCCTTTAGGATACCAGAGAGGCGCAACATAACATTGCTGGCCAGCTACGTATGGCGTTTAAAAGAGGAGGGCACGCTATACATGATTAAATGGAGTCTCCTAGAACAACCTGGGCCGTACTTCAAAGGTAACAAACGATACAAGCTTTGCTTGGCCGAAAGAACAAGAAGCCAGAAAAGCTCACGTGATCCGAGGACCTTTTTAATCTCCAGAAAAGGGGTATTATGTCTGTACCCTCATCAGACAAAATTCTTATTGGAAACATGGAATTCTCCATTTGCCAACTAGGGAAATGCTGTCATCTTCAGCCATCTCCGGCAGGCCTGTCGTGGACATAATTGGAACAGATCTGAGGGAGATAACCCCGCTTGGAATTGTTTTGTTTAAAAATTAACTGACCATGATATATTCCTCTCGCCAGTTGTAGAGATGTTATGTGCCAGCGGTCGTCTGAGTCTGACGGGTCGCCTATACAGCTAAGCGCTTTAAAGGTGTGAAACAACGGTCACTCTCTAGGTCATAACAACCTTATACATGTGAGGCGCATGTGTGGTTGTGCAAGCGCAGGCGTGGTATGAAGCTTGCTTTCCAACCACATGGTTCTGGGTTCAGTCTAGCTGCTTTTCTTTCTACAAAATGAGAAATTACGTTGCAGAACTGTTATTTTAACGAGTTGTGTCTATTTATCACCCGATGAGATACATATGCACTGCCGGATGCTCCTTTAACCAGTTGTTGAGACTCGCACCTATGAGGGATTGATACTAGATGTGTCGAAATAATTGTCGTGATTAATAAATTCTCGTATATTCCATCTACCGTCTTTCATTTGCCATATATATATATCAAAAGGAACAAAGATCCTTCTCGAGTCATAGGCTCATAAGGCCGGTAACCGGGTTCTGTGGCGTATTTATTCTCTACTTGAACAGCGCAGTTCCATCAGAGGAGTGAGTGATCATTTTGGTAGCTGAGTGAACTGGGGTAATGTGAAATGAAGTGTTTTCCTGAAGAACATAATAAGTTGTCTGGCCCAGGAATCAAAACCACAATTTTACGGTCATGAGTAGCGACGCCCCTAATCATTAAACTAATCGCTTCCTCACACACACTCACACACACACACACATATGTATGTGTGTGTGTATCTGTGTGTCTGTGTGTGTGCACGCAAGGGAGAGTGAGAGAGAAAGAGAGAGAGATAAAGAAAGAGAGAGACAAAGAAAGAGGTAGAGAGAGAGAAGAAAATACAAATGGTTCGTTATATTTTGCTAACGACTTCTTTTCTTTTCTTTTTTTTTTTTCTCCAGAAAGCAAGTATTGGGTGAAACAATATCCGGACTGTGGTGGTAAATTACAATCTCCAGTCGCCATTGAGCATAAATTGACTAGCTACAAGGAAAGCAAAGATTTGCTTTTTGAGGGATACGTTGACATCATGCACAATGTAACGTTAAAGAACATAGGACATACAGGTACTATCGTTGTTGTTGTGGTTGTTGTTGCTGCTTTGTTTGTTTGTTGAGCGAAGCGGTCTTCGTCCCAGAGCTCGCAAGATCGCGCCACTGTAGTGGGAGAAGTCCGAAACGTGGTCCTTTGCTATTCGTAAGAATACGCAGAAGAGAAAGCCGGTCAACCCCCAACACCGAGAGCATCGACGGATCGATGAATGCGCATCCAGTCTCAGCGGCTGCGTAGGAGGTCGGGTACAAGAAACAGGAAGAAAGAGTGAGAGAAAGTTGGAGCGAAAGAGTACAACAGGGGTCGCCAACACCCCCTGCCGGAGCCTCGTGGAGCTTTAGGTGTTTTCGCTCAATAAACACACACAACGCCCGGTCTGGGAATCGAAACCGCGATCCTCCGACCGCGAGTCCGCTGCCTTAACCACTAGGCCATTTCACCTCCACTGTTGTTGCTGCTGCCGTTGTTGTTGTCGTCGTCGTCGTCTTTGTCGCTGTTTTTGATGATGACGAAGTTGTTTAATCCCAGATGAATCCAAGTCAAGCTGATCGATGACCATCTGTGACTATCTCTTCTGTTCGTTTATCTAAAACTCATTACATTGTTCATTATGCAATGAGTTTTTCTATTTCTATTAAGCGCATGGTGATTCGAGGAATATTTTTCTGCTGTTTCTAATGTGACTGTGTTGAGGTTCCTTTATCGACGGTGGAAATATTTCATCGTATATTCCCAATGAAATATAAGCAGCCTTTTATACATGTACACACTACATGCTACTTTTCCTGATTGTTTTCATTAAGAACGTGTCGATAGGGCCACTAAAACATTAAAAAAAAAATTCTTAAACTGAAATTGCTGTGCTATATGATGACTACTATATCCAGTACTGCTATAGGAATGAGAGTGGAGGCACGTGGCTTAGTGGTTAAGGTGTCAGCATCATGATCGTAAAACTGTGATTTCGATTCCTGGACCGGGCGACGCGTTGTGTTCTTGAGCAAAACACTTCATTTCACGTTGCTCCAGTCCACTCAGCTGGCAAAAATGAGTAACGTTGCGATGGACTGGCGTCCCATCCAGCTGGGGAACACATACGCCATTGAAACCGGGAAACCGGGCCCATGAGCCTGGTTAGGCTTTAAAAGGGGGCAAGTATAGGAATGAGAACACTGAGAGCAGTTGCTTGGACATGGACGATGTGGTGCGGATAACTGGACACACAACCTGTTTCGACAACTCTACGTTTAGGTGCTTTGGCGCTGGACTTCAAAAATCTAAGCTGAGGACATCAAATTTTTGGAAGAAAGCGAGCGACAACACGAGCAAAATGAAAAAAACGAGAAAACGGAGAAAATGTTACACGATTACAAATACAAACAACAAGAATAACAACAGGTGTCTTTCGACTAAAAGAAGTTAAGTTAAGCTGGCGTGTGAAGTGGAAACCTTACGGCAACAAACATAGATGAAACTCAGGAAACATGTGTTCTGCGAGCGGCGATCAGGCCAAGAAAGATCATGCTAGGCCGAGCATGGAGCACGTGGGAGGAACAGAGAGAGGTAGGGAGCAGAGGGGGTGAAGTATTAGGGAAGGAACTAGAGAGCAAACGAGAGAGAGAGAGAGGGGGGAGTAGGGACAGAGGGAAAAGTACAAGGGAGATAACAGAGGAAAGTAGAGACATTAAAGAAAGAGAATGCCAAGAAATGTGAGAGAGGGGGAGCGAGGAAAAGAAAAGAGTAAAGGAAGAAGAAAGTCGTACAGAATTTAGATATACACTTACAAGCTGAGCAAAAGGTGTACGTACGCAGCTATATGTATATATAAATCCAAAAATCGGAACAAGAACGTAAAAGACAACAATAAAAATATACAGATGGACGATACAAAGACAGACAGGAAAACCAGGACGGAACATTCGTGGCTTTCTATTTTTCAATCAAGCTTCCAATCATCATTACACAGTTTCGGCCTGTTACACTCAAGACTATTCAAAATTAGTAAGCCCCAAAAATCCAAATTAAGGGCATTAAATTTTTGGAAGAAAGCGAGAGAGAGAGAGAGGAAAAGTAAAAAGAAACACAAAAATGCACTCTGGGTATAAAAGTACTGGCTTTTGTTAAAATAAAAACAAACATATACACATACAAATAAATGATTTGAGGTGGAATTAAGAAGTATAAAGATCATTATTATGAGTCAATATAGAAAGTCATACCGGTTTCGTCAGAGCTGATCACTGACTTTGAATCAACACCGATTTCGAAACGGTGTTGGGTCTAATAGTACCTGAGTGAAAACATTGCATGCAAGGGAGGTAAGCAGTTCTGAAAGTGATGCATTTAAGGTAGATATTATTACTAGAATGTGAATGGTATATGGGACGTATAAGGATCAGTGGGATTATTGTTATTAGTAAGGTTAGTAGTGCCCTGTATTAAGTTGAGTGTTCACGTTAAGTTGTGGTTGATACTTCTTAATGAAAGTTGCCTCTTTATTTAATCTTTGCTGTCCTGAGGTGTTCTGGGAACATTGATAAAAAGGGAAAATTAGGAAGTTTGGTTTAAGGTTCTTAGCATATTAATGTGCTCACTGACCTGTATCTGTCTATATTGTGGTATAGAGATGTATATGTGTACATGTATTTGTATAGATGGATATGTATAGATGTATTTCTATAGATACAGATGTATATGTATACATGTATATGTGTAGATGTATATATATATATATATATATATATATATATATATATAGATGTACTTGTAATATGTACACACACACAGACACACACACATATATATATATATATACATATATACACCCATACACACACGTACACATATACATAGGTGCAGTGTAGCTGTGTGGTAACAATCTTCATTCTAAAACACATGGTCCTGGGTTCGGTCCCATTGTGTGGTGACTTGGTATGTATCTTCTGCTATAGCCTCAGACCAACCAAAGCCTTGTCAGTGGATTTTGTAGACAGAAACTGAAAGAAATCAATCGTATATATATGTATGTATATATGTAAGTCTATGTGTGAATCTTTGTGTTTCTCCCTCATCACTGCTTCACAATTGCTGTTTGTTTATTTACATCCCCATAACTTACTGGTTTCATAAGAAGAAACTGATAAAATAAGTACCAGGCTTATCAAAATAAAAAAGCACTAGGCAGTGTCTCATATTCACCGATCATAATGAAATTTGGAACACAAAATCCAAGCCTAGAGAGAAGGGTAATGCCGTATGTTTCATACAATTTTATGGACCAAAATTACTGAATGGATCCTTATGATATTTGAAACTTAGATTCAATGCATAAGGGCGGGTATAATGCAATATGTTTGGTTTGAATTTCAGATGGCTTATAGGGGGCAGAACCCCCATGAAAATTCATAAATTTTCGATGTTGAAATTTCAACCATGGTTAACTGACACACATCAAGACGTATTCTCAAAGTTTCCACTTCACATGAGGATTCTAACTCCTAAATTTTAGTCATTTCTTTTATGATCCAAAACTAGGTCAAAAGTACTGAATGGATGTTTACAAAATTTGGAAATTATATTCTATGCATATGAGCCATAGCCCCCATGACAATTCATATATTTTTGCTGTTGATGAAATTTTACCATAGATATTTGATACAAATGAAATCATATTTATAAAATTTCATCTTTTTACAAGTTAGAAAGACCCCTTCATAGGGTCTTAACGCCCACAATTTAGTCATTTTATCTAAGCAAAGACGAATACAGTTGTACTCTTGGAAGCTGTAGGGTCACCCAAGCATAAAAGATGAGCATTATTTGTAATTCAATGATACAACAGTGTAAGAGTTTGCTTTGACATATACTTACATTGTGATTTCTGCAATGTGGTGCATAAATTGTCAAGTAAATGAGAGGCATCTTTGCCTCCACTGATTCAGTTGCAAAGTGTTGAGTAAAGTTATTTGGTTGCAGACCTCCTTTCACTCCTTTTATTATCACTGGGTCACACATAGTCCCCAGATGATAACATTGATTTCAAGGCCTCCCCAGATGAGTGACTAGTTATTCAAAGATATTTATAGATTGTAAATTTATTCTGTCCAGTTACCTATCGGTATAGTGGTCATTTGCAAACTCCAGAGGTGACACTTTTATTTCTCCTTAGCCCTCACGTCACACAGTTGTTAATGTTTATTTCAGTTGAGTCACGCCCTTCCAATTGCTATAGATTCATAATGCACCTTACGGCTGTGCCTGTCACCTGGATGGTGAGGAATCCTACATTGGGAGTGGTAACGATTAGGGTAGGGTAACTGACTGCTTATTGTAATCATTTGTCTTTTGGTTTCCTGTAGCTTTGCTCTCTTTTACAAGTGAACATATATTTCCTATTTTAAAGAAATTCAAACAATAGATATAAGACCCAAGTTAAAAAGATTCTCAACAATTCAACTTCTCTGGTTCACAATAAGATACCCACCCCCAATAGGAGCCTTAACTCTCACATTTTAGATCTCCATGACCTCCATTTTTCACGAGCAAAATCCTTTTAACAGGTTCTATAAGACTGGAATTTTGGAATCTGCGCATAAAAATCAGTAGTATGGGATACATGTAGCACGATTATAATTTTTTAGGGTGTGTAAAGAGGGAAATAACCCTCATCTGCAATTTTGATGAAATTCGAAACATAGGTATTCCAGTTCATTGCAGAAAATATAACAGAAAAGTGTAATTCTTCAATTGCATGTAACACGGGCAATGCCGGGTATCTCTGCTAGTATATATATATATATATATATATATATATATAGGAAATAATTGAGATTCAGTTGAATTAGGTACTTAAGTTGAAGCACCAAGTCAGTGCGGTATTGACCGTACGACTCAAAGTAAGGTGAATAAAATCAAAATAATCAACAGGATATCAAGAGGTGATGTGGTACGACCGTTTCAAGTGGCTGTATTTAATTGAACAATGCAATCATTCCATCAATTTAAATGCAGGGCTATCCTTAGCTGCATAAATAAATAGAATTTTTTAATTAGTTGGACACATTAATATAATTTTACTTAAATTCTCTAATAGAGTAAGAAGAGGGGAAACGTCCATGTTGCTACTACTGTAGCTTAAAATATACTATATTTCTAAGGACTGTATGAAGTTTGTTAGGGTCATAGCTTGTGATTCATTTTTAATTTATTAGTCTTTTTTATCAACTATCAAATCTAAGGCTAGAGGACAGTGTCTGTTTGGAATAGAATGACAGAGTGAGTTGACAGCTTATAGTTGGGTATGGTCATAAATATGGTCAGGATTTGAGGAAATATGTAAGTAATTGTCTATAAAGGAGGCTGGGTATGGAAAGACCCTAAATCAAGATGTTAATTACGAGTTAAAGGGGGAAAATGCTAATAAAACCTATGATGTTAATACAGAGGAAATTATCATGGGGTACAATGGATGATTGTATATAAGCAATGTTGTTATGTTGTATGAAGATAAAATTTAAGATTACTAAAAATGATATTATAACCAGGATAGATAAACTGTGTATGTATACCAATTTTCAACATTAGAATCTCATACTCTACTCTCCCCAATATAGGTACCATCATAGCAAAGTTAAATAGAAAGAATATTAAATTAGCAAGAGGTAGTAATAATAATAATGTTAATGTCAACTCTAACTTAAAGCCCTGCAATGTGAATAATGATATTAATGGTGACGTAGAAAATAGAAATAGCGGTACTAATGCTTCTAATATATACAATATAGAATGTAGCTCTGAGGTCCATACTTGCACGGGTGTGGAGAATATGGAGGGTGAGGCACCACTTCCCGTTTGAGTTCTTGAATTGCAGCTTTGGTCATATTTGCGATGTGAGGACGGATGTTGTCGTGTTGCAGAAGAACGCCATTTTGCCTGTTCGGTCTTTTTTACTGAATTGCTTTGTTGAATGTGGAGCTACACATTGAGTGTTTGGTTGCGCTCAAGCAGTTTGTAATGAAATATGCTTTCCCAGTCCTACCATACACACAAAATTGTCTTTCAAGGATGAAGGTTTTGTTTTGCTCGCAGAGTCGCTTGTTTGTCGGGGTTGAGCCATTTTTTTTCACTGCTTCATATTGAGGCAAAGGCACCTTTTTTCACCACCAGTGACACTGTGGTAAAAAAAAACCCCGTTGTTTGTGACCAATGTGTTGAGCGATGACGAGCGAGCAAACTAGCGGCGATTTTCGCTCAAAGTGTGTGGCACCCAAGCGCCGAGTTCTGAACCTTGCCCATTGAGTGAAGGTGGTTCACCAGTTTTTTTTTTATTTAATCACAATCCATCTGCTCCGCTATTTCTTTGGACGCTTGATGTGGATTTTCGTTAAGAAGTTGATTCAATTGCTCTTCATCGAACTCAATTGGTTGACCGGTGTGTGATCCATCCTTGAGGTCAAAATTCCCATTTTTGAAGCGCGAAAACCAACGGTGGGAGTACTTTGAGTCATTGCTCCTTCTCCATGCACAGCACAAATCTCATGAGTAGCTTCAGAGGCCTTAACATCTCAATTAAAAGCGAAAAGCAAATGGTGTCTAAAATGCTCAGTTTTGTCTACTTAACATTCCATTTTAATGATCTGAAAATACACAAAAATCAATAGAATTTAAAAAATCAAAGCACAATATCTCGTAGACCAACATATTCTCTTTTAAATAATATAAAATATTTTGCCAATGCGTTTTATTTCTGCGTGCATTTTTAAATTAGAAAACAATACTCATGAATTATTCCTCAACCCAAGAGAATGTCTCCCTCATCGATTTGCCAATCATAGTAATCGGAGCATACACTCCAGCCAAGGAAATGACACCCAGAGAATGTCGAATCCCCAGCCACTCGTTGCTAGGTGTTACACCTAATACCTTTGGAACCAGCCAGTCAGTCACTTCGACTACTACTCCACCGGCATGCCATCCATCAAAGCACCCAGGCCAGTAGTAGGTGTAACCACCGGTTGATATGTCGCCCTTCGGTGGCCGAGGCATCTAAGATAGAGCCGACACAGCAACTAGCAAAGACATCAGAGGAAGACCGGAATTATCACTCAGAGGGAGAACATTCCAGGGCCCCACGTGTATAGGCCTCCCCGATTGAACCTAGATCTCTTACTCCTTGTAGATGAAACATTTGTACCACTTAGGCGACAATCCTCCAACCCAGACTGTCCTCCAGGATTTTCTTCGTTCGACAGATGGAGGTCTTGGCAGCTTTGCCTCAGTCGCTTCATACAACGTGCCTATAGGTAACATCGGTAATTGAGGTACTTCCCGAGGAAGAGAATGGTGGTGGTGGTGGGGGGGGGGGGGGCTGTACAAGATGTTGCTGGTGAGGGTTTCACGCAGAGAAGACTTTGGGTCTATTCTTTGAATGAAAACAATCGTGTCCACTTAATAAATTCTCTCTCTCTCTCTCTCTCTCTCTCTCTCTCTCTCTCTCTATATATATATATATATATATATATAATATATATATATAAATTTAACAATTAAGGATAACTTCTTAATAAGGAATCTTAACAAGAAATTATCAGGTATGATTAGTGAAATTTTTGGTAGAAATGACTTATGTCCCTCTTAGTGTGAGGCATTTATGTGTAAGAATGCCCTCTATATAATATATATATATATATATATACATACATATATATCTTGCTCATTCATTCTATTAGTATGCACATATTTCTGCTTGCGCATGCATTTATGTATGAATGTGCGTGTTTGCCTCCAGTTCCAAAATGTACTGTTACCAAAACGATTTCTATACCCAGCGAGCAGTGCCCATTCATCTCATTCCGCCTCACACTGAACCTGAACACAACCCCATTTCTTCCAGAGAGTGTGTGTGATAGAGAGAAAGTGAAGAAGACAGAGATGATTAAGAGTCAAACCCAGTGCTAAATTGCGGTTCATTTAACAATCCAAATAGAAATAATGAAAAGCAAATCAGTAGGATTTGAACTCAGAGCGCAGAGAGCTGGAACAAACAGACCAAGCATTCATTCCAACACCTCTAACAACTTCGGCAATTCTTATACACTTTATACGAAGGGTTGCTGAACCGTTCCTGGGCTTGGATAAAAGAAAATACAGGAGGATCAGTTAATTAATTTTTTTTCAACATATTTCCCTCTTATTTATTGCAGTGGTCCTTCAGTTTTTCTAAGCTCTGTAAAAGAACTCGGAAAGCTGGGCCTCCAACCAGAAATGTTTCAGCACCCTCTTATACACTATACATTACTACATTACATCACAACGTGTCCCTCTACAAAACCTTATTGTTTTGCAGTGGCCATAGAAGTGAAGAGTGAGGGTATTGTCTCTGGTGGAGAATTAGATGGAAGGTATATAGCGCACCAGGTTCACTTCCACTGGGGAATGAACGATATCGTGGGATCAGAACATATGCTTAATGGAAAACGGTACCCCATGGAGGTAGGTGAACCTTACAATTGTTGATATTGTGAGCATACAAGTGTATGCTTGTGTAAGTGCATATTTTTTTATGTGTATAATTGTGTGTATGTGTATGTTTGTTTTTATGTTCAGTGATAATAAACATAATTTTACTCTGTACTTTGTAGAGTACAAATTCATTATTAACAACAATCTTGTATAAGAATAATATATACATATACTGGATGAGATGCAGTTTAGTTTGGTTCTCGGGAAGAGTGCCACAGATGCCATCTTCCTAGTGAGACAGCTGCAAGAAAAGTATTTGGCTAAAAGTAAACCATTGTACTTAGCCTTCATCGACCTGGAGAAAGCTTTCAACAGGGTTCCCCACTCTCTTATCTGGTGATCTCTAAGGAAGCTTGGAGTAAAGGAGTAGCTTGTTAGAGCCGTACAAGTCATATACGGAGGTGCAGTCAGTAGGGTGAGAGTCGGCCTTGAATACAGTGCTGACTATAGTATACTAGAAGTCAGTTTTAGTCCACTTTTCATCATAGTTCTCAAGGCCATAACAGATGAATTCAAAACTGGATGCCCATGGGAACTGCTATATGCTGATGACCTCGCTCTTAATGCAGAATCTGAAGCAGAATTGGAGAAGAAGTTCCGGGTTTGGAAGTAAAACCCGTAATCAAAGGGCCTTGAAGTTCACTTAGTTAACTTAGACTAAAGTTCTTGTTAACAAAAAAAAAGCAGATAAAACTCTCTTTCCGTCAGGAAAATGGCTGTCTCAATATGTAGGAAGGGAGTGGAAAGTAATTCTATTCGCTGCACCAAGTGTAACCTATGGACGCAGAAGAGATGCAGTGAAATCGCAGGTAGATAAACAGATAAGGTCGCTTTTGTGTGTGGCAGATGCGCAAGAACAATAAGCACTAAGAGCACAAGGAACTAGATAGTTTCTGCTACTTAGGGGACCAAATTAATAGCGACAGTGGATGCTCTGAAAGTATTGTTTCTGTAATAAATATAGGATAGAAGTTCAGAGAGCTACTACCTCTGTTGATAACAAAAGGACTCTCTCTCTCTCTCTCTCTCTCTCTTTCTCTCTCTCTCTCTCTTTCTCTCTCTCTTTCTCTCTCTCTCTCTCATTCTCTCTCTCTCTCTCTCTCTCTCTCTCTTTCTCTTTCTCTCACTCAGAGTGAAAAGTAGATTGCATGATGCTTATGTGAGAATGGCTGTACTACATGAGTGTGAGTCATGGGCTCCGAATGCGAAGGACATGTGTAGACTGGACAGGAATGAAGGTAGTATGTTCTGCTAGATTTACAACATCAGTATTATGACTGACAAAGCGCAACTGTTTTGAGAGCCCGTCGCTAGAAGGTGGTAGGGATTCGCTCCCTTGCTCGCAATATATCGGATGAAGCTGTGCATCGTTAACCAGCTGGAGATGTCCTCTTGGGGTTAAAAAATCGTAGTAAAGTCCGTTCGAACGGAACAGCCATGTTAAAGTGGCTATGACCATCACCTGCTAGTACAACTACTGCGTTCATCTCTTAGAGAGATTTTAGAACCAGCCTTTTTGCTTGTTGCAAGATCAGCGAACGTAGCGAAGGAGGTCTACACGGAAACCTTAAGAAACGAGGAAATAATTCTGTTACCCACATACTTGGGTCGCAGAACGTTGAAAATTACGGTAGATGAGATGCCGGCTGGTTATGAGGTTATGTGGATAGCAGCGGCGATCCTTTACGACGTGGAGGAGGCGGTTTCGATATTGCAAATAAGAAAAAAAGAAACTGTCAACTTCTTGTCGTTCAAACGTCAAACAAAGCACTAGAAAATTTTCCCGATAGGATCTTTGTAAGAGAACGGCTAACCATAAGAGTAGCCATTGAGGGACGTAGGCCTCGTTGCGTCAAATGGGGAGAAAAGGGCCACGTCCGCTCGAAGTGCACGAAAAAGAAAGACAACGAAGCCCCTCCCCAAAAAGCTACGAAAGTGGTAAAAGGAAGAAACGAAAAGCCGGAAAATGCAGCAGAAACGAAAAAGGGAACATGGCGGAAGAAAAGACAGATAAGAGCGATAAATTCTGAAATTTTGGAATATTGTTGGCAACAACTGTGATTGGAAGTTTAATTTCTACCTTTTGCAGGGTAAAGATTATTTTTGATTAACATTATTTTTGGCAAAAATTATTTCTGTCAAACATTATCTTTGAAAAAAAAAATCATTTTTGTGAAATTTGCTTTCTGTGAAAATTTTTTTGCTGTGGAATACAATTTACTGTCAAAAGAAGATTTCCCGGAGGTGGAAAAGTCAAATAATAATGAAAATGAATATGTAAAACAAGTGCCAAAAGAGAAACCAAGTTTTTCAGCCGCTGTGGTCGGCAAAATGATGATATTGGATATATCAATGGCCGAACTGTTCAAATACAAGAATCTTGTGAAAAAAAACAGG
>NC_043007.1:37546150-37553650 GCF_006345805.1 Octopus sinensis
CAGAGGTAAGAGCTCTCTGAACTTTGCCCAAGCTATTCTTACTCTAGCAGTTACACTTTCAACACACCGCCCCCGCTACTGACTTGGTCACCTAGGTAACGGAAGCTATCAACTATTTCTAGTTTTCCTCCCTGGAAAGTGACGGAAGTTGGTCTCAGAGCATTTTCAGTGTTTATTGCTCCTGAGCATCTGCCACATACAAAAACTATCTTCCTAGTTAGCCTTCCCTTGACGTTGCTACACCTCTTGTGTGCCCATAGCTTACACTTGGTGCATCTTATAGAGTTCCTACCTACGCCTTTCCTACAGATCGACCAAGGCCATCTACCTGAAGGCGTTTGTGACTTGTCTACCTTCCTACTTATTAGGACTTTGGTTTTAGCTAGATTGACTCTAAGGTCCTTCGATTCTAATCCTTGCTTCACACCTGAAACTTCTCCTCCAGTTCTGATAGTGACTCAGCAATTAGAGCAAGGTCATCAGCATAGAGGAGCTCCCAGGGGCATTCTGTCTTGAATTCCTCCGTTATTGCCTAGAGGACTACGATAAATAGGAGGGGGCTGAGGGCTGAACCTTGGTAGACCCCTACCTCTACCCGGAATTTTTCACTGTACTCGTAGCCAACCCTCACCTTACTAGCAACGTCCCTGTACATGGCTTGCACAGCTCTCACTAACCATTTATCTATCTCTAGTTTCCTCATTGACCACCAGATAAGGGATTGGGGGACCCTGTCGAAAGCTTTCTCCATGTCAACGAAAGCCATGTACAGGGGCTTATCTTTGGCTAGATATTTCTCCAGCAGCTGTCTTACCAGGAATATGGCATCAGTGGTGCTTTTTCCTGGCACGAATCCAAACTGCATCTCATCTAAACTAACTCTCTCTCTAATTAGTTGGGCTATGACCCTCTCCGTAACCTTCACTACCTGATCCAACAGCTTGATACCTCTGTAATTATTTGTATCTAGGGCGTCACCTTTACCTTTGTAGCAGTTGACTATTATGCTGCTACACCAGTCATTGGGTATGACTCCTTCGTGTATTACCTGGTTAACTATACGGATGACTAGGCTATAGCCGACACTGCCAGATATTTTGAGCATCTCTGCAGTAATTCCTAATGGGCCTGGGGCTTTCCCTGTCTTCATGCTTCTAATTGCCTCAATTACCAAGGAACTGTCAACTCGGATAGCTGGTCCCTCTGTTGGGTCGACATTCGGCAGACTCTCTTTATCCCATTCATTTTCTTCATTCAGCAACCTTTTATAGTGGCGTCTCCACACCTCTCTCTTTGCATCCTCATTTAGCGCAAGTGAACCATCATCCATGCGAACACATTTCTCTCCTACCACATCACGATTCTCTCTCACACACTGTCTTGCAACGCGAAATACCTCAAGTCTTTGGTCCTCACGGCGCAGAACATTGGCAAATTTTTTCTTATTTGCTTCCCCTCTGGCTAAATAAACCTGTCTCCTAGCTTCTCTTTTGGCAGCCTGATACAATTCCCTGCTACCCCCATTTTTCCAGTCCTTCCAAGCCTGTCTCTTTTCTCTAATAGCCCTGTCTACAACATTGTTCCACCACCACGTTATTCTAGGTCGAGAGGGGACTTTGCACCAGCCACAGATCTGGTCAGTGGCTCTCAGCAGGTTGTCCCTTAGAAACGTCCAGTTGTCTTCTACCCCCTATGATGCTCTATCCCCTTCTACTTCGTCAAAGGCTTCAAGTAATATGTCCCTAAATCTCTGTCCATTTGCAGGATCTTTAAGCTTCCAGATCCTTCTTCTCCATGTTGGTCGTCTTCTGGTCGTCCTCTTAGTCCTGATCCTAAAGTCACTAACTGCCAGTCTATATTGTGGTGTACATTCTTCGCCTGGGAAATTTTTGGCATTTATAAGCAGCCATCTTTCCCTTTTCCTGGCAAGGATGTATTCAATTTGGCTGGTATGTTGACCCGATCGGTAGGTGACTAGGTGGCTGGTAGGTTTCCTGAAGTTAATGTTGCAAACCATGAGATCATTTGCATCGCAGAACTCCAGGAGCCTGGTTCCCTCCTCGTTGCGGGAACCATAGCCATAGCCTCCATGTACACCATGGAAGCCCCCAGCATGTTTTCCAACATGCCCATTGAAATCACCAGCCACAAAGAGAAGGTCTCTGTCGTTCGTCAACGAGGTAGTCCACCCTCACCTACTACCCCACCACCCTACCTCTCCAACACACCATTCCTCGAGCTTTCAGCATCTCCAGTCCGACCCGTCCACTTCACACATCTTCCCTAACCGACCCCCCCTCCTTCAAACGAGCCCACAACCTACGAGACCTCTTGGTCCACAGCTTCTTCCCCAACCCTACCTCCCAACCTGGCTCGTTCTCCTGCTCCCACCCACGCTGCCGCACTTGCCCTTACCTCTCCAACACCACCCTCCTCACCGGCACCCATTATCGACCCTATCGCATCATCGACTCTTTCACCTGCACCTCCAGCAATATCATCTATTGCATCTCCTGCTCTCTCTGCCATTCCCTGTACATCAGACAAATGGGACACCTCGTTCGTCTGGCCGAACTTGTCCTCTAACTCAACTGCTTCTCGTTCGCGGGTGAGTTCTACCAGCAGTTCTCGGGAGTGGCCATGGGAACGAGAATGGGCCCCAACTATGCGAATCTGTTCGTTGGCTATGTTGAGGCCCAAATATCCTCTAGTTTCACTGGTCCCACTCCCGAACTATATGGCCATTATATTGACGACTGTATCGGCGCCACTTTACTCTCCCGCGAACATCTAGACTCCTTCCTCTCTTTCGTCAAATCTTTCCATCCTGCCCTCCACTTCTCTTACGCTATCTCTGACACCGAGGACCGGGTCGGTCGGGCCGTGTGTGCCGCCTCACGCGGCCGCGTCGCTGTTCGCTCGGCGTCGCGCCTCCGAGCGCCGGGACACGTCTTCACGCGAAGCGGCGGACCGGTACGGGGCTGTAGCGTTGGCGTCGGACTCGGCATCCCGGTGCGCCCCTTTTTTCCGACCGTCGCTGCGGCGGCAATGACATCCCAGTCTCATGCCATTTCCGCTCCACCGGTCACTCCTTGCAACACCTGTCTGTGTTCGGATTGTCCTTGCACAGAGGCCATCTGGACTCCCGCTTGCGCCGTGAACAGGGATTAATCTTCTCTCTTCGCTCTTTTACGCCATTTGGGCTCAACTCTCCTCCCCTCTTCATCTAACCCCCTCCCCGACTCTTACTTCTCTTCACTCCTACATCTTTTCACCCCTACTCTCTTTCCCTCTTCTCCCTTACTCTCTTTCTCTCTGCTCCCTCACTCTCCTTCTCTCCTCTCTCCCCTCCCTCCTCCTTCTTCCCACCCAACTCTCCTCTATTGCCCCGACTCCTACTTCTCTTCACTGCTACTTCCCTTCACCCCTACTCTCTTTCCCTCTTCTTTCTTACTCTCTTTCTCTCTTCTATCCTACTCTCTTTCTCTCTCCTCCTTCCCTCTTCCCTCTTACTCTCTTCTCTCTTTCTCTCTTCCCTCTTACTCTCTTTTCTCTTTCTCTCTTCTCTCTTACTCTCTTTCTCTCTCCTCTCATTCTCTTTCTTCTCGCCTCCTCTCTTCTCTCCTACTCTTTCACCCTCTCTTTCTCTCTTACTCTCTTTCTCTCTTTTCTTCTCCTCTCTCTCCTCACATACCCACCTTCCCCTCCCCCAATAAAATCACCTACCCCTACACATCCCTACTCCACCTTCCCTATCCTTCCCATACCCCCATCCTATCCCACATACCCCACCTCTACCCCACCCCACCCTCTGCCTACCCACAAACCCCAACTCTACCCCAACCCCCAGCCGAACCCACACCCCACACGTGCTTTCCCCACTCTCGCCTTCCCCACCTCCCAACAACATCACACCACACCACACTACACCATACAATATTACACATCACAACACATCACCCACACACACCCATCCTCACATCTTCACACCAACACATACATACACGCACACGTCCAGACCACCAGCCCTCTTTCACACGCACATACATACTCTCTTATACACACACGCACCTTTGTGTTGGGGGTCAACTTTACCTTGTTATCTCCCCTACTTTCCTTCCTGTGTTTGACCCTTCTGTCCGGCACTAGTCACTATGATAGATCGTTAGCCACTACACACATTTTTTTCTCTCCTTGTTTTTTCTGTGTCCCTTTCTGTAGAAGAGCGTAGGCTCGAAACGTAAAAGACTTTTTCTATTCCTGAGTGTTATACTAATACATCTGTTTGTTTTGTACACCACCTGTCTTCATCTTTTGTTTTTTTCGTAAACTCCTCCCTACCTATATATATATATATATATATATATATATATATATATATAATAAGGGATATAGCCAACCGAATATGGCGCCTTATATTACGGAGCAGTCACTGTCTATATCTCATTTAGAGAATTTTTATTGCTTATATATAAATGATATATATATATTATATATATATATATATATATATTATATAATATGTAATTTAAAATAATAAGGGTGAAAAATTGAATATCAATTTGATTAATATCAATTTTAAAAACCAGTGGTTTAACATTGAAAAATCTGAAGATTCAGAAAAATTATATTACAAACATATAAGAGGGATGACCACTAAGTGGACATCTATTATGCTAGAAGTAGATCCTCTATGGTCTTACCACTAAGAAAGGATTGTTCTCAAGACAATTTAGCAAACGCCAGAACGTAAACGAGCAAGACGAATGAAAAAGTACAAAATTTTAAAATTAATTACAAACCCAGTTTCGTTGTTACCACTTACATAATTGTCCATGACTCATCAGTGTGATTGTCATAGCAAAATATAAGTTGTAGAACTATACACGGGACGTCTGCATGTGATTGAAAATGTATACAGTTCTACCAATTACATTTGGGGTTATCTTTCAAAAGTCTTACTTCTAGCATAATGAATGTCCACTTAGTGGTCATCCCCCTTATATGTATATGTATGTGTGTATATATATATAAATCGCCTTTCTTTTCTAATTTGCAGACTAGTAATACATATGAAGACAATGAAGGTTTCGCCGACATAGTGGAAAATGTCAAAATGATAAATTTTAAAGGTAAATTGTAAATTTATATAAACATACATTGAGTAATTGTTGCAGGGGACGAATAAAAATAAAAAACGAGTTTTAGAGTAACGGTCTTGCGCGCGTGCGTTTGCGTCAGACAGGGAGCAAGTCTTTTCCTGCATTAGGAATCAACTGGACTTGTTTTCCTTCCTGCCATGGTAGATAAAAAGATTTTCAGAGAAGTTTATTTTCCATAGCGAAGTTGGCATTACTTGGTAAACAAAATTGTTGGCTTTAATTTCAGATACAATGCCCATGGTTACCTTAGAATATATATATATATAGATAGATAGATAGTTAGATAGATAGACAGACAGACAGACAGACAGATAGATTGATAGATAGATAGATAGATATACATACATACTTAGAAAAGGATGTGTGGCATTCAATCATATAACAATATAAATAAAATATATATATATATGCATATATACATGCGTATATGTACATACTTACATTTATACGTGTGTGTATATATATATATATATATGCATATGTGGGCACAGGACATCATGAAACATGAACAACAAAAAAGTATGAAGCATAAGTACATGGAATATGAACTATTCTTTCGAACAACGAAAGACACAAATGGAAAACAAAACAAACAGCATGAAGAACGACCCTTCATCAGTTGTTGGGTAGTTTTCTAGTCTTGTATTTCGAGCATTTAACAATATATGCTTTCAATAAAATTGTTGCTACCGCAAAGCAAATTAAATAAAATTTGGGATTTTGCGGAGTGTCAAAATAGGTAACACAAACAGGACAGTGAAAACAAACAGGAATGGCTGCTAAGCCTAATTGAGATTGTGGTGGCGAACGCATAAATCAAGTTGAGGCAGGAAACAAACAAGAACATGTCTTTCTAGATCCAGCTACAATGGAGAGAAAGAAAGAAACATAGCCAAGTCATTCAAAATGCGTTTCTGGAAGGAAATATGAGCCAGAGAAGACAGCTGTTCTTGGGCCATTGTGCTTCTCAGATATGAGCGGATTCTATCAAACATAGAGAAACTTCTCTCATTAGCGGCTGATGTTGAGGGGATGGTCAGCACAAGCTTATTTAAATGGATTCCAGCGTAGCAGAAGTCAGCTCCAATTTATACAGTAATTCTAAAAAGTTTATTGATTTGCACTTTTTGAAACCACTGTCAATATACATATATTTTAGCTCGTTCACTAAGCTCTTACGGTCAAAAATACAGGGATACTTGTTTTTCTAGAGAGTCCATATGTTGCATGGGAAATGAGTTAACAAACTCTTCAAACTTATTAACGTCGAGTAAAACCAAAAAATGCATTCTCCTGAATGCTAGAAAATCTCTCTCGTAAGGACATTAGAATGTTTTCAGTTATTTCAAAATAGTTTCGTAGTTAATTTGTGCACTTCTAACTATTTTTCTAGGAGGAGGATCAGACTCTTCTGCCTATTCAATGACAGCAGCTGTATCGCACAGAATGTTTTCATAATGTTCGTCCTTACGATAGCCTTCAACACAATTAATGAAGTCATATAGTTTACTCTGACCATGCTTCATTATGTCGAGTTGTTTACACTGTATGATACCAAAGATTTTTTCCAGCCTGAGAAAGTATATTATCAAAGCAATTGATGAAAAACAGGAATGTGAAGTAGAATGTCTGTTTGACAAACTGTATCTTTATCCCACTTGTCCCTAAAGCCTAGAATACTTGTGAAGGCTTTTTCAAGTTTTCATGTAATAGATTTATGGATGACACATATATATATATGTGTGTGTGTGTGTGTGTGTGTGTGTGTGGTGTGTGTGTGTGTGTGTGTGTGTTGTGTGTGTGTGTGTTTGTGTCTGTGTTTGTCCCCCTAGCATTGCTTGACAACTGATGCTGGTGTGTTTGTCCCCGTATCTTAGCGGTTCGGCAAAAGTGACCGATAGAATTAATTACCGGGCTTACAAAGAATAAGTCCTGGGTTCGATTTGCTCAACTAATGGCGGTGCTCCAGCATGGCCGCAGTCAAATGACTGAAACAAGTAAAAGAGATGGAGGCTATAATAATTATGAAAACATCCTGAGTGACTGTAAGCATCACAGCAAATTAGTGAGTAATTTAATTAGTATTTTACATCTTCCAATACCATATATATATATATATATATATATATATATATATATATATATATATATATATATATACATACATACATATATACGACAGGCTTCTTTGAGTTTCCGTCTACCAAATCCACTCACAAGGCCTTGGTTGGCCCGAGGCTATAGTGGAAGACACTTTCCCAAGATGCCACGCAGTGGGACTGAACCTGGAGCCATGATTTTTACAGCTGGATGCCCTTCCAGATGCCAACCACGTTAC
>NC_043007.1:37556150-37560142 GCF_006345805.1 Octopus sinensis
CAAACAAGATGATGGTCGTGAACCCCCTCCATTTGATAGATCGGTACCTCCAGTGCTTCGATTGGTCATCACGCGGGACGAAGTCAAATGTGTTATTCAAGGCCTCGATGTCAACAAGGGTCACGGCCCTGACGGCATACACCCACGGATTATCAAAGCGTTGGCTCCGGTCATCTGCGAGCCCTTAACACATCTATTCAATATGTCATTGGCGACGGGTGTTATACTTGCGGACTGGAGAACAGCGATAATCTGCCCAATTTTCAAGAAAGGGAGCCGCGAAGACCCGCTTAACTACTGACCGGTTTCCCTTACATCAATAATCAGCAAGATGTTCAAAACCTTCCTTAAGAAAAGTATGATGCTCCACCTCCAAAACACAGCCTCTATCTCTGATTCCCAACACGGCTTCGTGCCGAAGAGATCATGCTTGACCAACTTACTGGTAATGGAAGAATTGGTGACGCGCATCCTCGATGATAGTGATGCTGTTGACATCGTTTTATTGGACTTTGCCAAAGCTTTTGACTCGGTAAACCACCACCTATTACTTGTCAAGCTTCAAGCATATAGTTTCCATCCGGATATTGTACGATGGGTTGATGCCTTCCTCTCAGATCGCTCCTTCCAAGTCCAAGTTAATGGTTCGCGGTCCGACGTCTCCAGTGCGAGCAGTGGTGTGCCTCAAGGTTCAGTGCTTGGGCCCTTATTGTTCTTAGTCTTCATAAATGACTTGCCCGACGACCTCACGCAACACACCCTTCTATTTGCCGACGATGTCAAACTGGTCGCTCCTCGCAGTGATATAGAGGATCTTCGTCGATGCCTCCACCAAATTTGGAGGTGGTCTAACGAATGGGACCTGTGTCTGAACGTGTCAAAGTGCTGTCATCTGCCTGTTGGCTCTCCTCCTGCAACTCAACTTGATTTCGAGCTGGGTCGTCTGCTGCTGGAGAGGACCGATCAGGTAAAGGACCTGAGTATCTTGGTGGATTCCTCCTTTTCGCCTTCGGCCCAGTGCATCCATGCTGCAAACAAAGCACGCGGAATTCTGTTCTTGATTCGACGGTCATTTGGAATGCTCACAGCAGCCATATTCTTACCACTCTATGTCACGCTGGTGAAACCCATATTGGAGTACGGGATTCAAGCCTCTTCTCCTTATCTCCTCAAAGACATACAGCATCTCGAAAGAGTCCAGAAGCTGGCTACCCGCATGGTTCATGGTCTCAAAAGAAGCAACATCACCACCAACATCAAAAGACAAACCAACACCAGCACCAAGAACAACAACCAAAAAAACAAATATCAATGACGAAAAGACAAATTCTGCCCCTAACACCCCAACAACACAAACACCACACAAAACAACAACACCTTCTACAAACACACATATAGATCCAAACGCTTTGCCTTTACCCTCTTCTGATTTGGACACGTCGTCCAACGACGAAGTTCGACAGAATGGCAAATAGCCACAGGGGTAAAAGAAAAATATGAAGAAAAACCAAACAAGAAATCGCAACCAAAGCAGGGAGATACCTGAACCCTGAAAACTCCATACACAACAAAACAAGCACCAACACCACAAAAAGCAATGCTATCAGCGATAGACACCAAAGACTCCAAACTAATGGAGTACATCACAGGATACACAAACAATTGTGAAGATGACTTTAAAAATAGCAATCATCCACGCACTACACCACCCAAACACATCAAAATACTACACATCACACAAACACAACACCACAAACTCAAAGCCCTCTTCCCAAATGCTGAGGTAGGTAGATAGATAGATAGATAGATAGATAGATAGATAGATAGATAGATAGATAGATAGATAGATAGATAGATAGATAGATAGATAGATAGATAAACAGGCGGGTGGGCAGGCGGGCAGGTAGGCAGGCAGGCAGATAGGTAGGCAGGCAGCAAAAGTGAAAACATAAAAAGTATCATCCTGCTCAGCCACTTGAACTATCCAAAAGGATATTACTTTGCATGAGAAAATACAATATTAAACCACATGTACTCTGCAACCACAAAATTTCACCCACAAGTTGAACCAAAAAATCTATGAGAAGCTTGTAAAAAGTGAAATCTCAATGTAATCTATATATCTATGCTATAATATATGTAACAGTATTATTTCCCTTTACAGGTAATACACACACCGTGAGTTCTTGGAAGCTAGAAGAATTTGCTCCTATTAATCAAACTTGTTATTACTTTTATGATGGCAGTTTGACATACCCACCATGCTGGGAGACAGTTATGTGGATAGTATACAAGGATCCACTTGAAATATCTAAACGTCAGGTAAGGCAAGAGTGTGAGAAAGTGAATGCATACGTACGTACATGCATACATACAAATATGTATATACTCACAAATATATACATACAAATATATACGCATATACAAAATATATGGATACAGACCTACATCTGCTAGTGACTACATAGGTTCTAAAACAAGCAGTGAAAGCATAATACATGCTTCAAAGTTCTACCTCCTTGCCAGTGATGGCAGTATTTTTTAGTTCATATATACGTATGTTTTTGTGTGTACAGAGAGAGAGAGAGAGAGCGAGATCTTATCTATTATACAAATGCAAGTGTATGTGGTTATATATGTCAGTTTAGCCCAAAAAGGCTCTGGAACAGTGCATCCTTGAGCAAAACGAATTTGGTTTTCGAAACCTGTGTCCCAAAGAAAATGTCGTCCATAAAAAAATTTTAAATATATAATTTTCTACCAGAAATACCTCAACTTTTAGATCGACAATTCTCCTACTCTATCTGTCACTGTGAATCTGTTTCTCATTATTATTTACCACATGCTTTATCGCACTCTCTCTCTCTCTCTCTGTCTCTGTATATGTATCATCTCTCACACATTGCTGTCATTTTGTTTAAAACTTCGTCTTCTAACGTTTATTTTCATTTTATCATAACTATTACGCACAAATCATATTTTCTGATTGGATAAAAATTATCGAACTTTAAGACTTTGTAACATTTTTCTAAAATTTTTCTGGAACAACTGAATCATAAACTTGGATTCAATGCAAAAAAAAGTACAGCAATATGCCACATTTCAAAATTTTCACTTAATTTTATAATTTTGAAGTCTGTGACAGCAACAGAAAAGATATCTACCTCTTTCATCTTTCACTTTTCTCAAGGTAAACTTTTCCCATCTCTATACATTCCACCACACTTTCTCTCAATATCTGTAAAAGTATATCACTCATGCTGAGTGTGTGTATGGATGTGTTAAAGAAATTTCATTAGGTCGACAGAGTAGTATAAAAAAAGGTATGTTAAAAAAGGTATATAAAAAAAAAGGTATGTAATAGCATACTTTTCTGTTAGAAAATGTTTTATTCCAAGAAAATGGACAAAATTGATACTTGGTGGGGGTGAAAATTCATAAATTTTGGGATATTTTTTTTCTTCTTTTACTGCAAAGAAGTCTTCCATTCCTTTTTAAGTGTGTAGTGAATAAAAATGGACAAAATTGGTCTGGAAGTGGGGAAAGGAGATTTGTAAATTATCAACATTTTTTTTAGAAAAAGGTCTCCGCCACCACCATCAGTTGCAAGATGGTGGAAATCCATTTTATGTGGGTGCGCTTGCTATTCTCCAAGTCCACTAATGCACTCTATTGCGAAAATTACCTGTCAAAAATTACCTGCCACTGTGTGTGTATGTTTATTATAGCAAAAGCTGAATCTGTATTTAACCACAGTCTGGGTTGTTGACAACTGAGATGTAATTAACTTGAACTATATAGTTGGGAAGCAAACTTCTTACTACACAGCCACACCTGTGCCTATACATAGATACTTACATGTATATATAATATATATATATATATATATATATTATATAAGATTTATAGTGTGTGTTGGTATATATATTATATATATATCTATACAGTTCAGTTCTGGAATTATAATTTATTAAATTTCCACAAAAGTTAGT
>NC_043007.1:37565242-37615242 GCF_006345805.1 Octopus sinensis
CCACCCTATATTGATTAATTATGAATTTTCTGGTAATTCCGTAATGGATCGGCGGCTTATATTTATTTGCTGCCGATAAATTTGGCGCGAGTGCGATGATTTGAAAATTTTAGGTCCAGATATTGCGACCAGGCAGGGACAGAAATGCCTCGTGAAAATATCTGTTCCGATCTGGCTATTCTTGCTGACGATTCTAAGGGCCTATGAAGATTGGCTTGATTAATTTAATCAGGTTAGTTTACCATTAAACAGTAGATGAAACGGTGCATCGTATAAGAAATTACAGGGTAAATGTTTTTTAATTTTCTCCTGGTTTATGGAATTAATGTTATTTTGCGGTTGAAGTTGGCTGTTATTTCTAGTGGGTGTGAATGACCTATTATGCCATTCCTTGATTGTGATGATGTTGAACTTAAAAATGGTCTATGACTATTTAATTTTTTCCCACTAGGCCGCTGGTGGCAAAAAAATTCTACAAAATTTTTGCCACCCTATTATTGATATTAGAATTTCTGGTTAATTCCGTAATGGAATCGGCGGCTTATTTATTTGCTGCCGATAAATTTGGCACGAGTGCGATGATTTGAAAATTTTAGGTCAGATATTGCCGAGGCAGGGACAGAAATGCCTCGTGAAAATATCTGTTCCGATCTGGCTATTTTACTGACGATTCTAAGGGCCTATGGAAGATTGGCTTGATTTAATTTAATCAGGTTATTTACCATTAAACAGTAGATGAAACGGTGCACGTATAAGAAATTACAGGGTAAATGTTTTTTAATTTTTCCTGGTTTACGGAATTAATGTTATTTTGCGGTTGAAGCTTTGGCTGTTATTTCTAGTGGGGAATGACCTATTATGGCCGTTCCTTGATTGTGATGTTGAACTAAAAAAATGGTCTATGACTATTTAATTTTTTCCCACTCGGCCGCTGGTGGCAAAAAAATTCTACAAAATTTTTTGTCACCCTATATTGATTAATTATATAATTATATATATTATATAAATATATACAATATATATATACATATATATATATAAAAATATATAATATATATAAATATATGTATGTATATATATATAATATATATATATACATATATATTTTCATCCAGCTCAGAGCTGCGGCCATGCTGATGCACCGCCATTTTGTGCTACACTGCTATTACTAAGAGCCTCCTCTAATATGTGGCACTTGGTGAAGAATGGAGTTTGATATAGCTACCCTCATTTGCACCTCTTGCTGTGAGGTAGGTTCATCTGGGACTCTCGACAGGAAAAACCGCTACATCTTCTTTGTTCAACTTCCTCAGACTCATTGGGAGAATATTAAAAAGCTGTGTGCCCTTGAAACCCAGGCTGTTGCAGTAGCTGGTCCTGAAGCATGATGGCATTACTGGGATCTTTGGCACTATGCAGTGTCGTCCTGTTCTAGCATTGGTGTAGCTTACAATGCCAAAATTTGGCACAATTCCTTCCAGGATCTTCCAGACATATATTACTGCATACCTCTCCCGTCTTCTCTCCAGGGAGTAGAGTCTTAAATGTTTCAACCTTTCCCAGTAGCTGAGCTGTTGCAAAGAGACGATCTTCTTTGTGAATCTCTGGATTGCTTCAAGGTCTGCTGTCAATTTCACACTGGTGGGTGACCATAGCTGTGAGCAGTAATCCAGGCGGCTGAGGACGAATGTCCGCCAGAGGACCATCATGGTTTCCTTATCCCTGGTTCTGAATGTTCTTAGGATCCAGCCAGCCAGTCTGCACTTTGTCGCCATCCTGGTAATGTGCACTTGGAACGAGGTATTATCACTCATGTCGATACCCAGGTGCCTCACAGACTTAGGCTCTGGAACTGAAACTCCCTGTGTGTGTGTATATCATCATCATCATATATATATATTTATATATATATAGAAATATATATAAAAATATAATATATATATATGTATCTATATATATATACATATATATATATATATATATATAGAAATATATAAAAATATAATATATATATATATACAACCTGACAACCACACCAGACTCTGAGGGTGGAGTCTTCGACTTGGCCTGAGCATGGACTCAAACTCAAATGAAATGAAATGAAATATATATAAATATATAATATATATATATATATATATACAGAAATATATATATAGAAATATATATATGGAAATATATAATATATATCTAGAGAGAGAGAAATATATATATATATAGTGATGTATATTTGCCATTTGAATATGGCTAACCCCTAAGGGGGATGCTACTGTAGTTTGTAGCCCCAGGAAGACACCTCCTCCAGCTGGCTATAGACACACTTTCTGTGCGCCCTATAAGTATTTGTGAAGGGAAGTCATATCTTGAAACTCGAGTCCGTGTGTATCAAAAGTTGAAGAGGGGAAGGATGACTTCCCTTCGCAAATACTGATAGGGCACAGAAAGTGTGTCTATAGCCAGCTGGAGGAGGTGTCTTCCTGGGGCTACAAACTACAGTAGCATCCACCCTTAGGGGTTAGCAATATTCAAATGGCAAATATACGTCACGATGTGTTGCTGCTGCTGTTTATAACTCGCTCTGAGATTTATCATTATATATATATAATATATATATATATAGATATATTATATATATATATATATATATATATATATATATATATATATAGGGAGGAGGAGAGCGAGAGGAATATATATAATATATATATATATGTTTTTTTATATATATAAATATATATAATATATATGTATATATAAATATATATATTACAGATGAATGAATTCCGTACTAATTTGGCCGAGCGTGATGTTACATCAGTGAGAATAATGATGGGAAACAACTTTCGACCCCTTCAGCATCTAAATGATAGAATTATCTACCGCAGCTGTGATCCACTTAAGAGTGACATGACTTCATTGTCCTGGTCTGCAGTACTACTGATGCTTTGTCAAGTGGGTATCTTTATGAATAATAGTTGCTTTTGGTATCTTGTGCCACACAAATATCGCCCAACAGAGTGCTAACCTAAGTGCTGTTCTTTAATGACTCAATTGCTGTGTTGCTTCTTTAGCGACTTTGTCATCTTTGTCAGCAACCAAAATAAAACTCAGCATTGAGCAACTAAACAAGGAAATAACAAAAGATAAATATACCACAAAAAGGCAGTGAAATAGTAAACATATCCAACACAAGCTGCAAATTTAACATTCACATTATATGGAGTATTCTACATCATCATCAACAGCAATAACAGCCACACTAACAATCTCAAAGACTACATCTCCCAAAAAATGAGAAGATAAGCACCTTCTACCTAGACCTTTATTTTAAACCCTTCCTCCTGTCAGACACTTAAAAGAAGCAATAGGGATATGCAAATAGTCAAAAAGGCTTCGGGGTCAGACAAAACTACAAACATACATCATAAACACTGTGTGCTGCACACACTAACATATACAGCTAACTGTATCAGCATCGGTAAATTCCAAGGTTCTGGAGCTGAGGGAAATCACTTTCGAAGCTCAACAAAATTCAAAGTGAAGTAACATTATATAGGATCATCACTTTGCTATTACACACCCTCAAAAATTCCAGGAAGACTTATTCTTGGCATCACTAACCTATACATCTCCATTCCCCAAC
Organism: Octopus sinensis; assembly: GCF_006345805.1. Lineage (NCBI taxonomy): Eukaryota > Metazoa > Mollusca > Cephalopoda > Octopoda > Octopodidae > Octopus > Octopus sinensis. Next base: position 37,568,886 of record NC_043007.1, read on the forward strand.
ACAGAGTCTGGCCACTTTACACAACCACCACACTTCTCAAAAGCCTCATACAGAATCTATATAATGTCATAAAAGAAAAACTACCATTTGTACCATTCTATCCACCATTGATATCAGCAAAGTTTCAAATCTATTTCTTACTGCCCACTCATACAAAAGTGTGTGATGATGCTGATCTGGATCTATGGAAACCATATTTGTGGTTTAAGAGTTAACAAAGACTCAATTTAGTAAAGAAAATGGTTGTTTAGGACTGATTCCATCATTTTAATTTGTTGTGTTGCTGTACATGTTGTGGCACTCTAACTGAGTAACCGTAACACTAGTAGGTATGAGATGTAATCTGCAAATTCTCAGTTCCAAGGTTATATGATTAACATTTGACACGCTGAAAGTGAAGGTCTTCATGCATCAGTTGTTATTAGAGTAAAAGAGATGTGTGAGGTGGAACATGCTGTCTCATGTTTCCATAAGTTGGTTGAAGAACATCTCCATAGATATGGAAATATTGGAGTGTTTCGTGTACCAGTAGTGCATTAGTGTTAACGGTGGGTGATTGTCTGGTTGGAGTTTTCACACATGATAACATAAAATGTTGAGATGGTGGTGAGGAGAGTTCTGTAAGGATTTTGTTGTGTATACATGTGTGTATATGCATTTGTCTATGAGCATGTGTGTGTGTGGTGTGTGTGTGTGTGCATGCACGTGCATTCATATTTGAATGTGGGTCTTCACAACAGGCATTCAAAATATCTAGCAGTAATTCAATAAAACAAAGGTTGGTATAAGAAAGGGCATCCAGCCATAGAAGACTGCCTCAAGAAGTCTCATCTAACCTATGATAGTATTCAAAGAGCAAGTGTAAAGACAAAAGGAAACAAATGCCTTATATCTACAATTTCTGACTGCAGTCAATAGCCTGGAAATGGAGATGGGATCCATGAGAATGGATTGACTTTAAATTACTGCAAAAAGATGAAGCCTTTAGTCACAAACAAATGACTTGATGAAGGTCAATGAAAGATTTTCAGCTTCACTTTCCAAAGAGAAATAGCTGAATGGACAGGGTATTACTGAATTATATGTTTAAATATTCTGTAAGATTTTTGATTATTTTTTCTGTTGCCACTGGCTCAGAAATTTATTTCTTATATCTTAATACTTCAGTTAATCTATTTGTTTGATATATGTACCAGATGATCCTGAAATCTTATCTGGCAGATGTCCAAAAGGCAAACATATTTCAAAGCTATAACACATAACTTTCATTTATTTTGTTTTATGAAATGTGTGTATGTTTATTTGTATATAGATATTTATATATGTATTTAAGCCAGTGTATTAATGGCACAAAATAATAATGTATATATATATAATAAAGCTTCTTAATAAACAATATACTTTGAGTTTTGGGTTGTTTTGTGTTTCTACTTACGACAAAGTGGTTTATAATTGGCTTTGGGGATAGCAAAGATCCTTCCACTTATAACTCTTTTATTCTTTTGTTCCAGTCATTTGACTGAAGCCATGCAGGAGCACCACCTTGAAGTGTTATATTTCTTTTAGTCTAATATTTATTTTATCAGTCTCTTGTACCAAACCACTAAGTTATGAAGATGTAAACACACCAACACCAGTTGTCAAGCAGTGATGAGGGTACAGACACAAAGACACACACACATAGATATATACATATGATGGGCTTCTTTCAGTTTCTGTCTACCAAATCCACTCACAAGGCTTTGATCGGTCCAAGGCAGTAGCAAACACTTACCCAAGGTGTTACACAGTGGGACTGAACCTAGAACCATGTGGTTAGGAAGTAAGCTTCTAAACATAGAGTACTTTTTTTAATTATAATTTATCCCTCAGATTTGTCAATGGACCAATGGCGAAACATATACTGATTGAGAACTACAGTCGTAAAATTAAACCAAAAGGAATTCTTGGGATAAACATATTCTCAGCAGCAGCACAGCCTTTCAATATTATTGTTTCAATCAAATGTGACACCAGATGTTTGACTACCAACATAATAAATGAGGAGCATACAGGTTTTAAAGATAAATTTGAGTCTATAAAGTGGCATACAATGTTAGTTAGTTAGTTAATTTTTTGGCTCAAAAAGCAAAAAGCAAGGCCATGTAGGGGGACATGGAGTTACGTACTGGGTGGTGTTCATGTAAAGAGTTCAGGCCACTTGTGGTCAAGGGAGACTTTGAACCGAGTGGTCGTTGGCATCTTCACTATCTCGTCCGGCAGCTTATTCCACGGATCCACAACCCGGACGGAGAAAGCCCCTCTCCTTCGATTGAGATGAAATCGTCGCAGATAGAGCTTTGCGGAGTGACACCGCAGCCGACTCTTTGGAGCAGGAGTGAAGAACAGCTTTTTCGAGGGGTTACACTTTCCGCCTACGATGTTGTGAGCAAGAATGAGATCACCGCGGCATTGTCGTTTTTCTAGAGAATAAAGGTCGAGCGCCTTCAGCCTTTCTTCATAAACAAATGCTTGAGACCAAGAACCATGCGGGTAGCCAGCTTCTGGACTCTTTCGAGATGCTGTATATCTTTGAGGAGATAAGGAGAAGAGGATTGAATCCCGTACTCCAATATGGGTCTCACCAGCGTGACATAGAGCGGTAGGAATATGGCTGCTGTGAGCATTCCAAATGACCATCGAATCAAAAACAGAACTCCATGTACTTTATTGGCAGCATGGATGCACTGGGCCGAAGGCGAAAAGGAAGAATCCACCAAGATACCCAGGTCGGTCCTCTCCAGCAGCAGACGACCCAGCTCGAAATCAAGTTGAGTTGCAGAAGAGCCAACAGGCAGATAACAGCACTTCGACACGTTCATGTAAATGAATATATGCAAGAACCTCACTGAGGTAGTTCATAAATGCTTTGGAAACTGAAAACTAAAACAGGGTCTAACAGATATATAGACAACTTAGCCACCATGCAGCTGTTGAACAATTTGTTCACTGATCAAATATTGGTTGGGTAAATATTATTAAAGTCAGAAAACAGCACAGCTCCCATGACTTTAGGAAACATTTTTCATGCTGAGAGTTGCTGAAGCATGGAACAAACTGCCAGCATCAGTTGTTAGTTGTCCGAGCACTGCATCCTTCAAAACTTCCATGCTTTCTGAGATTCGCCAACACTACACCTGATTTTCTCCCCTCCATACACACACAAGCATGTATCTGACACATACATTGTTTGCTTTCCAGATATTTGTACATTACTGCATATACTTTATATGCACTTTTTGACAAGTTGTGGTGCACCTGAGCACTGTATACAATAATTTCATGTAGAATAAAAAAAGTAAGAGTTTACCGGTTGCGCATTTGTTATGCTTATCAAAAGATATTTTGAGTGAAATAGAGTGAGATAGAGTGAGATAGAGTTCCTTTCTGATTGATTTTTTCCTCTTTTTCTCTTACAGATAAAAGAAAAAAATCAATCAGAAAGGAACTCTATCTCACTCAAAATATCTTTTGATAAGCATAACAAATGTGCAACCGGTAAACTCTTTTTTTTATTCTACACTGAAATCTGACATTGAACTTTTCCACAAAAAACTGTATATTACACGCTTTTACTAAATATCTTATTCTGAAACAGAACACTGTAAAAGACTCTTACTTTTTTTCTTATACACTGAAATCATTCACAAAAATGAACATTGTATTCTAACGCAATTTTTCTCTTTTTTTGTTTAAAAAAAGAACTTTCACCTAATTAAATACACTCTCCCTTACTTAAATTATTTTGTCAGCATTTTCTTCATTTCCTTTTTTATATATCACAACTCGTGTTCACATCTCCTTTTCTAAATATATATATATATATATATTATGTACGTATATATATATGTACGTATATATATATATATATATATATATATATAGATTAAATTAGAGATATAACCACTATTAGGCAAATCAAACAATGAAAGACATAAACCAAAACATAGAAATAAAATTAATCAATATAATATACAAAATATATAAAATATAAAATTCAAAATTTAAATTATTAAATTTAAACTTAAAATTTTAAATTATTAATTTATATTTATAAATTTATATGTATATATATATATATATATATTTTTTTTAATTTATTTTTTTATTTATTTAATTATTTTTTTATTTATTAAATATATATAACTATCAAAAAGTATTAAAAAGTTTAATATAAGTTAAAAAGTAAAACCACCACGATTGTTTCATGCCCATACCCTAATTCGAATAACAATAATTTAAATTCAATTAAAAATTCGAATTATGGTTATAATCAATCTTTAGGTGAATGATAATAGTTAAATAAATAATCAAATATATTTAAACAATATTTTTGAAATAAATAAATAAAATAATAATTTTATAATAATAATATATATACATATATATGTATATATATATATCAATATATATGTATAAATATATAAATATATTTATATATGTATATACATATATGTGTACATTTATATATATATATATTACAGATGACTGAATTCCGTACTAGTTTGGATGAGATTGATGATTCAGCAGTGAGAATAATGATGGGAAACAACTTTCGATCACTTCAGCATCTAAATGATAGAATTATCTACCGCAACTGTGAATCAGATAGGAGTGACATGACTTCATTGTCCTGGTCTGCAGTACTACTGATGCTTTGTCAAGTGGGTATCTTTATGAATAATAGTTGCTTTTGGTATCTTGTGCCACACAAATATCGCCCAACAGAGTGCTAACCTAAGTGCTGTTCTTTAATGACTCAATTGCTGTGTTGTTTCTTTAGCAACTTTGTCATCTTTATCAGCAACCAAAATAAAACTCAGCATTGAGCAACTAAACAAGGAAATAACAAAAGATAAATATACCACAAAAAGGCAGTGAAATAGTAAACATATGCAACAAGCTGCAAATTTAACATTCACATTATATGGAGTATTCTACATCATCATCAACAGCAATAACAGCCACACTAACAATCTCAAAGACTACATCTCCCAAAAAATGAGAAGATAAGCACCTTCTACCTAGACCTTTATTTTAAACCCTTCCTCCTGTCAGACACTTAAAAGAAGCAATAGGGATATGCAAATAGTCAAAAAGGCTTCGGGGTCAGACAAAACTACAAACATACATCATAAACACTGTGTGCTGCACACACTAACATATACAGCTAACTGTATCAGCATCGGTAAATTCCAAGGTTCTGGAGCTGAGGGAAATCACTTTTGAAGCTCAACAAAATTCAAAGTGAAGTAACATTATATAGGATCATCACTTTGCTATTACACACCCTCAAAAATTCCAGGAAGACTTATTCTTGGCATCACTAACCTACACATCTCCATTCCCCAACACAGAGTCTGGCCACTTTACACAACCACCACACTTCTCAAAAGCCTCAAACAGAATCTATATAATGTCATAAAAGAAAAACTACCATTTGTACCATTCTATCCACCATTGATATCAGCAAAGTTTCAAATCTATTTCTTACTGCCCACTCATACAAAAGTGTGTGATGATGCTGATCTGGATCTATGGAAACCATATTTGTGGTTTAAGAGTTAACAAAGACTCAATTTAGTAAAAAAAATGGTTGTTAGGACTGATTCCATCATTTTAATTTGTTGTGTTGCTGTACATGTTTGGCACTCTAACTGAGTAACCGTAACACTAGTAGGTATGAGATGTAATCTGCAAATCTCAGTTCCAAGGTTATATGATTAACATTTGACACGCTGAAAGTGAAGGTTCATGCATCAGTTGTATTAGAGTAAAAGAGATGTGTGAGGTGGAACATGCTGTCTCATGTTTTCATAAGTGGTTGAAGAACATCTCCATAGATATGGAAATATTGGAGTGTTTCGTTGTACCAGTAGTGTGCATTAGTGTTAACGGTGGGTGATTGTTTCTGGTTGGAGTTTTCACACTGATAACATAAAATGCTGTACATGTTGTGGCACTCTAACTGAGTTCTGTAAGGATTTTGTTGTGTATACATGTGGGTATATGCATTTGTCTATGAGCATATGTGTGTGTGTGTGTGTGTGTGTGCACGCACACGTGCATTCATATTTGAATGTGGGTCTTCACAACAGGCATTCAAAATATCTAGCAGTAATTCAATAAAACAAAGGTTGGTACAAGAAAGGGCATCCAGCCATAGAAGACTGCCTCAAGAAATCTCATCTAACCTATGATAGTATTCAAAGAGCAAGTGTAAAGACAAAAGGAAACAAATGCCTTGTGTCTACAATTTCTGACCGCAGTCAATAGCCTGGAAATGGAGATGGGATCCATGAGAATGGATTGACTTTAAATTACTGCAAAAAGATGAAGCCTTTAGTCACAAACAAATGACTTGATGAAGGTCAATGAAAGATTTTCAGCTTCACTTTCCAAAGAGAAATAGCTGAATGGACAGGGTATTACTGAATTATATGTTTAAATATTCTGTAAGATTTTTGATTATTTTTTCTGTTGCCACTGGCTCAGAAATTTATTTCTTATAACTTAATACTTCAGTTAATCTATTTGTTTGATATATGTACCAGATGATCCTGAAATCTTATCTGGCAGATGTCCAAAAGGCAAACATATTTCAAAGCTGTAACACATAACTTTCATTTATTTGGTTTTATGAATTGTGTGTATGTTTATTTGTATATAGATATTTATATATGTATTTAAGCCAGTGTATTAATGGCACAAAATAATAATGTATATATATATAATAAAGCTTCTTAATAAACAATATACTTTGAGTTTTGGTTTGTTTTGTGTTTCTACTTACGACAAAGTGGTTTATAATTGGCTTTGGGATAGCAAAAGATCCTTCCACTTATAACTCTTTTATTCTTTTGTTCCAGTCATTTGACTGAAGCCATGCAGGAGCACCACCCTGAAGTGTTATATTTTTAGCCTAATACTTACTCTATCGGTACCAACACCAGTTGTCAAGCAATGATGAGGGTACAGATACAAAGACACACACACACACACACATAGATATATACATATGATGGACTTCTTTCAGTTTCTGTCTCTCAAATCCACTCACAAGTCTTTGATCGGTCCAAGGCTGCAGAAAACACTTACCCAAGGTGTTACGCAGTGGGACTGAACCTAGAACCATGTGGTTGGGAAGCAAGCTTCTTAACATAGAGTACTTTTTTTTATTATAATTTACCCCTCAGATTTGTCAATGGACCATGGCAAAACATATACTGATTGAGAACTACAGTCGTAAAATTAAACCAAAAGGAATTCTTGGGATAAACAAATTCTCAGCAGCAGCACAGCCTTTCAATATTATTGTTTCAATCAAATTTGACACCAGATGTTTGACTACCAGTGTAATAAATGTGGAGCATACAGGTTTTAAAGATAAATTTGAGTCTATAAAGTGGTATACAATGTAAATGAATGTATACGAGAACCTCACTGAGGTAGTTCATAAATGCTTTGGAAACTGAAAACAGGGTCTAACAGATACAAGACAACTTAGCCACCATGCAGCTGTTGAACAATTTGTTCACTGATCAAATATTGGTTGGGTAAATACTATTCTTTCACAGAGCCTTTTGTGTCTGTGGTAGCTGCACTGAATGTTGCAATAAACTAGATTTTAAGTCCTTTCTTAACTGATAATGGCAAGAGCAAAGCCCAACCAGAAATATTCCCATTATGATGAAGCAAAATATTTCCAAGTTCCAAAAATCTTTTAGTAAAATAGTTTCTCAAACAGAAAATGTAAAACTCTTCTGTTTCCCTTTTTATTTCCTTGCTGCCAACTTCAACCTGAATATTTAGTAAAGCAGATCAGTATTAATTAGTCACTATTAACGTAAGCTCATGTTTGCTACCAGATTCAGTAACTTAAAACATGATACCACAAATGTGATGATTTCATGTAGCTTCTAATTTGATCAGCTCTTGTCGTTTTTGAAAAGACTGAAAATGTCACTGTTTTCATATATATACTAGCAGTATCGCCCTGTGTTGCTCAGGTTTGTTTCGACCCTTTAGAATTGGAATTTTTGAAAAGTAAAAATTTTGCATTATGTAGCTTGTTATTCTCTTCAAGTGAACATTTTTCAGGTTGAAATACACCAAAAAATGGCGACAGAGCAGCCAAAAAATTGTAAAAAATAGGGATTTTCATAGAAAAAAAGCACCTTTTTGATGTAAATAATTTTTGGTCTTAACATGGTCCAATTTGAATTTTTTCTTCTATGGAAGGAAGAGCAAGCCTTCTTGTATCATACTCTCAGTTTTGGTCAACTTGCACCACAGGGTCTTGGAGGAGATAGTGTTAGTTGAAGGCTACCAAACCTGCCATAGACAGACAACTTCAGCTTTATTTTTATAAATATATATATCTATATATATAAATATGTGCATGCATGTGTACGTGTGTGTGATAGCATTTACACAAGTCTAGAAAGCAGCACTGGTTATGCTTTGTACTGTTATGTCCCATAAGCCGTCCAGCGACGTGCAACCAAAAGAATACCCTCCATTAGGCATTTGTCATATTCTGAATGCCTTACTTCCCTGGGCATAGACACATTGAAACTCCGACGTCTGGCAGCTGACTTGGCAGACACCCATAAAATTATCAACCATCTTACAAACAATAACTCTGAGCACCTTTTCAAACTCCACCTGTCTAACACCCATGGACATATTTACAAAGTCAGAAAACAGCATAGCTCCCATGACTTTCGGAAACATTTTTGAGAGTTGCTGAGGCATGGAACAAACTGCCGGCATCAGTTGTTAGTTGTCAGAGCACTGCATCCTTCAAAACTTCCATGCTTTCTGAGATTCGCCAACACTACACCTGATTTTCTCCCCTCCATACACACACAAGCATGTATCTGACTCATACACTGTTCGCTTTCCAGACATTTGTACATTACTGCATATACTTTATACACACTTTTTGACAAGTTGTAGTGCACCTGAGCACTGTATACAATAATTTCATTATTATTATTATAACTTGGCACTTCAACAAATTAAGATCAACCAACCAATAAATAGATGACTGAGACACTGAACAGCTATGCAGTCCAATGACTAAAACCAGCATAAAAACAACATATATCATCATCATCATAATCATCACAATGAAATAAAGAGCAACAAACATAATTACATAAAAGAGGACAGCATGTTTATTTAGTAAAATCTTCCAACCTTGAGTAAAATGTCAGCATCAACATCACATTCAAATAGGATAAAATACATTTTAAAAAAAAAAATAAAAAACAAACAAACAAAGAGGACTCTTAAGACAGTGGGAGGAGTTACTATCAAGGAATATAGATGGCGGCAGACGAAAATGGTTGTCACTGGTTTTCTGTCTGTCAGGATAGCAAGTCCTAGCTTATGTGTATGTATATGTATGCATATCTGTGTATGCATATGTAGTTGTTTCTTTATATATGAAAGGAGAGAGAGATTATAGTAAAATGTGTGTATGATATATGTTTGTGAATGCAAAATTCATGTGTGCCAGATTACAAGTGAAAAATATTCAGTTTTTCTTTTTTTTTTTTTACTTTTTGTATATCACTATAAACCATCATTACTACCATTGAGGCTGTTTCTTTTTTGTTCTTTTTTTTTTCTTTTGTCTTCTGTCAGGCACACAACCAATGTTTGCAAGAAAGGGGTTATGATCTGATGAAATCAAAGCTCAGTATAATTAATCACTGGCACTTAATCAAACCCCGCCCGCCACCCAAACCTCAGAAGGATAATGAAAGGGACTTTTGAACACAACACATAAAAAAGATAAGACTAAAATTCTGAATGGCACGTCTGATGTTTATACCACAGATTCGCAGCCATTTCTTTTACCATTATTATTATCTATTAATTAATCAATTAACTAACTGACGATAACTGTCCCCCAGATTTAAGGCTTTGTGCTTTTGAAAGAAGCATAATAATCTTCTCTACTAAAGGCACAAGACCTGAAATTTGGGGTGAGGGGACTAGTTGATTACATCAACCCGTTTTTCACTGGCACTTAAGTTATTGACCTTGAAAGGATGAAAAGTGAAGTCAACCTTGCAGAATTTGAACTCAGAACATAAAGACTGACGAAATACCACTAAGCATTTTGCCTGATTTGCAACAATTCTGCCAGCTCGCCACCTTAGAAATATACCACTACAGTTATTATTTTTGCTTTACTTCTTACAATTGTGGTGAATGAGAGAGAATAGATCATTATTTTTCCTAGTGTTTTGAAAATATTTAGATGTGCATGGGTGATTGTGTATGTGTGTGTGTATGTCGATGAAGGAAGAAAGAGAGAGCATTGTGTAGAGGTGGAGAGTCAATAAACAACATCAACAACAACAACAACAACCATTTACAACAGTAAATCAAAACCAACTTTCCACATAGGTTTAGTGTTTAAAAAAAAAAAAAAAAGGAACAAACAAAACAAAAACAAACACTGTGATCACGGTGGGAGCAATGGGGAGGAAGAATATGTGAGAAAGGTTGTGATAATAGTGGTGTTGCCGGCGGTATGAAGTAATTATGAGAAAAAAGATGGGGTTGGTACTTAGACATGATATATGTGTGGTTAGTTTATTAGTAGTCATAGAAGTAGCAAATGGTAATGAACAGTTATCTCCCTTGTCAGATGGAAATCGCTGCACGAACAGGGGATGGTTATCAATGGATGGAGAGAGGGTGAATGGGTGAACGTTAAGTGCAGAGGAGTGAATTGAAGAAGGTAAATTCGGGATAAGATTAGAGTAGAGCAAGATTCAAGGGGCCTGCCACCCCTTATTTTTAACACCCACCACCCTCCTTGATACACACATCAACATTATACACAATGGCAGGGCCTATACGAGGGAGAAGGGGGTCTACCAAAACATCAGTCCAGGACTTGAAAAAACCAAAGAGGCTCATGAATGTGATGAGGCCCCTAGCTAAAAAAAAAAAAATTAAATAAAAGTATAAAAGTTTCACAACCCCTCGGATTTTGAGAGGCGAACCACCCTCTCCCTCTGGAGCCTAAAAGTTCCACCATTCAAAATTTCTCGGAGGCCTTGACTACTGGTTATAATATGAGCTGTCATAATAGTGAAAGGGGTGTTAAAAATTCTGAATGCAGAGAAAGAAAGAATGTAAGAGTGAGAGAGGTGGGAAAGACAGAGAGGATATCTGAGTTATTACCCCTGCCATATCCATGGCTACTACCACTACCACCCCATCGCAGCACAGCAATAATCATTAATGGTGGTAAGAAGTGGAGGTGACGGATAAAGTGGAAAAGCAGAATAAGTCAAGTAACAGCAAATGAATGCAATGTAGATTAATGAACCAGAAAATTTCTTTCATTAGCATCTAATTTTGTTTTAATGTCTTCAGTCATTGAACAATGGGTCACATAGCAGACAACATTCTAGAACAGGGTTTCTCACAAGGTTTGGGTTCACCTGTGAAAAGAGGAGCAGTAACTTTCCACATTTGATAAAATAAAGATGGCTTTTAGTTTTTTTTATGGTTTTTTAAATTGTACAACACCATGGCAACAGAAGAAGAATCATATGGATGCAAGCTTTTTTGACTGCGTAAATAAATGACTGGGGAAGCAAAACATTTCACAAGTATTATTTTAGGGGTGGGTTGAGGCCTGATATTTGTCAATTTGAGGACTACTGTTCCTGCATATAGTCAATTAAATCAACCAGTAACTTATTGTACAAACTGATAATTATCTCATTTTATCAATTTGAGGAAATTGAAAAGTGAACCGGATTACAGAAATGTAAACAAATAGCACAAGATATTTCATTCAACTTCCTGCTGATCCTGCCATCTACCCTCCAAAGTTTTTCTTAAAGAATTTCTACAGAAATTTAGTTTTATAATGTTCTCGTTATTTTTTTTTTTTCTGCTTGTCTTTTTTTTTTTCAGAATAGGTACAAAGGCCATCAGATTGTGTGGGGAGGAAAAGGAAATGTGCAAACATGTGCTTGTAACAAGAGCATGTTTCCCATATTTCATTAACATCTATAAGTTAAATGAACCTTTCTTCAACTGAGACATAAATGCAACCACATCACAGACAAATCATATCAAGAGCTCAGTTTGTGCTTGAGGCCAATCTTGGAAGCATATGAATCCAGAATTAAGCAAAATGGGACATAAATAAATACTGTTAAGACATTTAGCCAAGCATATTACATTTTCTATGACCAAGGGCTTAAATCCTTCTCACACAATTTGGAGAGGAAGGTATACAAACTGAATTATCCTTCTTCTTCTCCCCTATTACATGATTGGGTCTTATTTTATTGTTCCACCATCACCAGCCAAAGAGTGCAGGATTAGCAGGGTTTGGGATTCAGACCACAAACAGGAATAATTAAGGAGCATTTAGTCTAGAGTTCTTCAGTTTGCTACCAATTCACTATCCTAATAATTATTTCTAATTTAGGCACAACGCCAATAATTTTGAGGGGTAGTGGGTAAGTCAATACCATTGATCCGAGTACTTAATATTTTACTGATCCTGGAAGTACAAAAGCAAAATTGAACTTGGCAAGATTTGAGCTGAATACACAGAGTCAGCAGATAAACTGCATGGCATTTCATCCAATGCTCAAATAATTCTGTCAATTAACCATCCTAATAATAAAAATATTTCTTTCTAATTTAGTGACCAACCCTGAAAATTGGAGAAGGAGGAAGAGGTTAGTCAGTACCATTGGCCTCAGTATTTGACAGGCACTTCATTATACTGACTATGAAAGATGAATGGCAAAGTTATATCTCGGTGAGATCCTAGTAATAATAATTCTTGTATGGTGGGTAAAAAGGATTGATAAGAGGTAGAACTTCTGTGGGAAGAATGAGAGAGATTCAGGGTTGAAAAGATAAAAGAAAACAATTTCTATATATGTATATGTGCAATTACATACGTATATAGACACATTCATATATACACATATATGTATGTACACACACATATATATATATACACATACATATATACACATATATGTATGTACACACACATATATATATATACACATACATATATACAAACATATATATATACACATACATATATATATACATACATGTGTATAAATATCTATATATATATATATATATATACACATACATACATACATACATATATACAATACACACACACACACATATATATATATATATATATATATATATGTATATGTATGCATATGTATATATGTATATGTATGCATATGTATATGTATATATATACACACATACATTCTTTTACTTGTTCAGTCATTTGACTGTGGCCATGCTGGAGCACCACCTTTAGTCGAGCAAATTGACTAAAGTACTTTGTAAGCCTAGTACTTATTCCATCAGTCTCTTTTACTGAACTGCTAAGTTACGGGGGACATAAACATACCAGCATCGGTTGTCAAGCGATGTTGGTGGTCAAACATAGAATTACAAACATATACACACAAACACACACACATATATATGTATACATATACAATGGGCTTCTTCCAGTTTCCATCTACCAAATCCACTCACAAGGCTTTTGTCAGCCCGAGGCTATAGTAAAAGACACTTGCCCAAGGCGACACACAGTGGGACTGAACCCAGGACCATGTGGTTGGTAAGCAAGCTACTTACCACACAGCCACTCCTGCACCTCTTCTCAGGTTTGTTACCCAACAATAAATTCGCATACATACACAAAGCAAGCCTACATCACACATTTCCACCACCAGCAGCAGTAGCCAACATTACCACCAACACCATCACCACCACATCAGTCCAGTGCAATAAAACATTTAAAGGATGGAAAAGAGAGAAGTGGGTGGGGGGATTTTGAAAGCATGAAAAGATGTTTTAATGGTTGAGAAGGATGAACACATGCATGAAACAAGATGGCAATGGGTTTTAACTTCGTTTTCCTTCCATTTTAATGTTGGGGGGGGGTTACACATTTTTTTTTTTTGGTTTATTTAAGGAAGTGATAGGGGAATAGGGGATTATCACCATAATCATAATCATCATCATAAGAGAAATTTACATGTAATGCATTCACATAATTATTAGTTTATTCATTTGTTTAAAAAAAATTTTTTTTAACGTCACGTAAAGATTGAGACAAGGTAAATAAATATATGTCTGTGTATGTATGTTTGTGCAAACACACAAATACACACATAAATATATAAACATGTGTATAAATACATCCATCCTGATGGATGTGTGTGTCTATATATATATACATACACACACATGCACCTCTGTATGCATGTGTATATTATATATATATATACACACACATATACATACATCTAAATACCCATACATCTAAATGAAAAAACACCAAATTCATATACACACGCAAATATATATATATATATATATATATATATATATATATATGTATGTCTATATATATAATATATATATACATAAATATATATATACATGTATATATAAATATATGCACATATACATTAATACATTTCAATAGATGCACACAAATGAATGCTTACACATTTACAATGTACTCCCCACCATGGCCTGACAAATGCAGTGGGAGGGGCAGTGCCCTCAAGAAAGATAGTAAAACAGTTTCAAGAATTGGTCAATGTGGAGACCCCGCTCCCCCCAAAATACAAAAAGAAAATGGAATAAAAAAAAAAATGAGGGTTGTGAGGAGACTCAGCAGCTAATATGTGAAAACTCAGCATTCGCTCTGGATGCCAGCATAACTCCATCCAAAACACCTGTATCACCTAGCCAACCCTGGCTTTAACATCAAATATAACACACACACATACACACACACACATACATACACATACATACACAGGTTCATTCATTCAAAAAATTCGACTCATGAGCATCACTGAGCAAAAAAAAAAAACTATGAGGCATGACTATGTATGTCATAGTGAGTGTATGTATGTATGTATGTATATTTGTGTGCGTGTGTGTGTATGTAACCGCATACGAATGTGTGTACTTGCATGGATGTGTATAGCTGCATGTGTGTTTGTATATACCTACACACATACATGTGCATGAATGAGTGTGTATGTGTGTGTGTGTGTGTGTGTTTGTAAGTGTGCAAGGCAAGGCTTTTGTGGGTGTTCAGAATGTTACAATTAATGATAAAAAAAAAACAAGGAAGCAAAAAAAATTTGAAAATGTACAGAATGAAAGAGAGACAGGGTGAGAGAAAGATAAAAGAGACTGGGGGAGAAGGAAGAGTGACAGAACTGTGAAGTCAACATATATGAACAAATATCTTTTCTTCCTTCATGCCCACCACTCGCCAAAATGTACACACCCAGATAAAAACCATGCCTATATACACACACACACACACACACACACACAAACAAAAATCCATACATAAATAGCCACCCTTACATGAATGCATTCAAACAAATGCAGTAGCCTATCCACGCATATGCAGTTATGCACTTATCATGTGCACTCAATGCACATGTCCTACTTTTGGAAAACGACCCACACAACAGATTTAACACGACAAAGTGCACCAAGAAAGTTGAGAAAGAAATAATACACAGAAAACAAAGAAAAGTACACAACACAGGGGAGTTAACTTCACTGTCCACTTCATGTACTCGAGTACCGATCAGGCTAGCTGTCCGTGTGTCCAGTATGTTTTATTTATTTATTTTTTTTTCAAACAGTCCCAGCTTGTGTATCCAAATTTCTTTTTTAAATCTGTACCGCCCACCCGACCCGCAAATATATATTTATATATCCGTGTGTGCATGTTTATACACACACACACACACATACACACACACACACACACACACACATACATACACACACACACACGCATATATAAACACACACACACATACATATGCACATGTATATATACATATATATGCACATATATAATATATATACCTGCACCAACAGCACCTTTTTTTTCCTTTTCTCTCTTTTTTTTAATTATTTTATGGAGAAACCAGTAGAGGAAGAGAGACAACCTCCCTGTCACCTCAATTCAGTTAACTTGACCCTAACCTCCCAACCCGCCATGAAATAAAAAAAAACACAAAAAATTGTCAGATCAAAACATATGCTTCAGATTTTGGGGAGACAGATTTTGTACCTTTCATTTTCTCCCTCTCAATCTTTCTTTCTCTTTCTACCTCTCATACTCTTACTCATTCATATTCCATGTTGCTTTCTTTCACTCTCTCTCTCTCTCGCTCTTTCTCTCTCAAGTGACAGCAGTCGGCATCTGCCTTTCCATTGCCCCTGACAACAACAAGTCGTTGGCAGATGCAAACCCTTGTTGTTTGGTGCGAACCCAATGGCTACTGGAGACAGCAATAACAGCTAGACTCTTTGTCATCTCTGCCAGCATCCAATGCAGTACAGTAGTGACAGTGGCTGCGTCCATCGTCGTCGCCAGCACCCGAAGGGCACGAACTATGCAGGGACTCCCGGCTACACACACACATGCGGTTGGCACCAGAATGCACCGTTCGGAAAAGCTGCTGACACCGGTTGACATAGTCCTCATACTGGCGGTCAAGCTTGGTGGCAGCTGCAATCTGCTCAATGCGAGCAGGTACTTCAAGAGCCTTGGCACAATCCAGAGAGCAGGCCCAGTGTTGGAATGGGACACAACTGTTACCCAGATAGGGGTTTTTGAAAGTGATAACTTTGTAACCTGAAAAAGAATACAAAGAAATTTGTTAATTAAGAATTGACATTTTATATCTAAAAAAAGAAAAAGAAATCAGTAAACTCATCAGATGACAAATGAAAAAACCCTCAATGGGCAAGAAATAGCAGGCAAATCTCCCTCTATTCACACCCTCCTCTCTAATATACTATTAAATTTCTTATATCACAGTTGGAAAGATTTTGAATGTATAACACCTCCTACTTTCTAAACCACTATTTCTCATCCCACCCCACCCAACCCTACCATACTGATATTTACCATCAACCCCACCTTCACCCTTGTCCCATTTACTACATTCACCTCTCCACCCATCTCTAATCATCTGTCATTTTCCTCTCACACTGTAATGAGCTTATCTCAATTCTTTGCTCATATTCTCTCTCATATACACATCCTTGTATCTTAGATCACTTCATCATCACCACATTTGTCTTCTTCCCAGCTACTTCTCCCCCTGCACCCTTATATGATACAGGGCAGCCAGGAGCCTGCACCAGGCTCCAGTCTGATCTGGCAGTGTTTCTACAGCTGGATGCCCTCCCTAACGCCAACCACTCCGTGAGTGTAGTGGGTGCTTTTTATGTGACACCGGCACCAGTGCCAGGCGAGGCTGGCAATGGCCACGATCCGTTGGTGCTTTTTACGTGCCACTGGCACAGGTATCACAACTACAATTTCCATTTGATTTTTTGATGTTGATGTACTTGACTCAATAGGTCTCCTCAAGTACAGGGTCTCAAACAAATGCCAAAAAACATTTTGTTTGATACCTTAACAACTGTCACTTTTCCACCTACATCAAATGTAACATATCATAACTACATTCAATGTTCTCTCTCAGCTGAATGGGTGTAAAGTCATTCATCTTTCTACTGGTGCAATGCACATCAAAATATTGCTACTCATTTTAATTTATAAACATGTGCTCAACAAACTATGCATGAGTTTAAATGCCATGCGTTAGCTTTGAATTTAAAATATTTTTGCTTGAAGCATACAAACATTATGGTCAGTGGTTGGGGAAAATTAGAAGGAACATTGGTTACATTATGCGCAATATTTGATTTCTCAAAGAAATGTAGATTGTGATATTCTTTTCCCATGTATACATGTAATGTAAAAGGAGGATAAGAATAAGATAATTTAATAGATATGTTGTCCAATTGTCCACAAAATATATTTTGTTGTATTTCTGGGCAAATACTTTAATTTTTGTTGCTTCAGTCCACCAAACAGTCATAAATAGATACTAAAAGAAAATCATCAAGAAATATTTCCTTTCATACAAAAGCAGCTTATCTGCTTTATACTATTGAACTGGAACTAAGCATTGGTCCTTCTCATAAATTTTTAAGAAGTCAGACACTGAGTAAAAAAGTGTTCCATGCTAACAGTGAAAATATTTAATGCATAGGAAGATCAAGAAAGATATGGAGAAGAAGCAGTGAAGTCAAGTGTGAGCAAGCTGGCCATCTGAAACAACTTCTACGCATAACCTATGTAATTGTATCACCATTTGCTTCACATGATACCATATTTCCCAGCATACAAGTTGATATAGTACATAGAGTAAACATATAGTGTAAGCATTCAAACATTATCACTATCTTTCCACATCTTGCTGCATTTCACTTGGAATTTTTGGTCCTCCAGAGCTGTTCTAGTGTTTATACCAACTACTTTTGGGTGTGTATTTTGGCCTGAAAAATTCAACCAGTGTGCCAGAAAATATAGTAACTGGATTTTCAGATGAATCTGAACACTGAATAAGTGCCATCCATTGTGTTCTGTTGGTAACCAAATTAAGCCCAATATAAACCCACTCTACATTAAATCAGCCTTGATGAGCTGCTCCACGACACATCTATCAATCCACATAGATGTCAGATGAGTGGCAGCACAAATAACATGATTATGAAGAAAACATTTTCTTAAGTTCACTAAGCTGTGGCATTGAACCCAGGAACCCAGGCCTGTACCAATATTGATAACAATGATTATTAATGCTAGCTGAGGTGGAACGAAATTAAGTGAAATGAGCTCAAATGGAAATTAAAAATGGGTTGCCAACACAATTTAACAGGAACTCCTTTCACTATTCACAATAATGGGATCTTTTCCCTTTGGGTTTTAGGATTACATTCTACCAGTATACAAAGTTTGAAAGTGTTTAGTTACAAAAAATTTTCTAAATCTGCCAGTCAAAAGGTAAAGATCCCAATAATGTATTATAATGCAAGTACCTCCAGAAGCCAAAGATTCTTTTCTGCTTTTTAAGATGCAGGCATTAATAAGAAACTGTCTTAAAACATGGCCACACTGGAACTTGTCTCAGAGCCCTACAGGTCAAAGGGTAAATGTTTATCTTCACATGCTGTGGTTGTATACATAGAGGTTCCAGTGCATTCTTTTGCCTGGGAGTCTATAATGCTGTAAAAATGGCCCTGACAACATTCCCAATATATGTGGTGTCTATTATCTGTCATTTCTGTAAAGTGAAATACAGAACTAAGTACACAAGCAAAAAGTTTGCAGTGTAATTTAAGTCAAACCCCATGAACAGGAGGACCTTTTATTATATCCGTATATCTTCTGTTTTGCACAATCAACTGCATGGAAAAAAACAATTTTAAAATTGTAACATTTTTAACGAAAATACCAACCTGCCTGAGATTAACCCTAGTTCTATGATGTAAAACCCATCCTTTTAAAGTGTTCATATTTAAATTAGAAACCTCCATCAGTAACTTCATGTATGACCTTTCTGTTAAGTTATGTGCAAAACACCACTTTAATATATCAAAAACCAAACCACTGAGGGAGCATCAATGTGGTCACTCAACCTGCTGGAAATAGCAACCAAAACTCCCTCGAATCATATCCTACCATTTTTAAAAAGAAAAAGATACGTAAGATATTGTAGTACTTATGTGGATACCCATAAAAAGACAGGCTGGTCATAGCTGGAATGCCTTTTATCATAGGTCTGCTCAATCAGGATTGAATTAGGACTGAACAAAACTAACAACAACAATCAATAAATAAAAGTTATTCGCCTAAATCTCTATAAATTTTGGATTATTTTCCAAAATTAAAATATAGTCAGCATGATTCACGAGAAATAATGACATGAAAAGGTTAACAACAAAAAGAGAGGAAACTTACCAGGTAGATGTCGGAGAAGAGCCTGCTTGCAATAGTGACACAAGTAAAATTTATAATAGAGCTCTGAAATATAGTCCTTTAGTATGTCAGCAATACAGCTGTTGTTATAAAAGTCTATCTTTTGTCCAATCACAGACTTTGCAGCCCAGAACTGAAGACTGGCTGGCACCTTAGACATGGCAACGCCAAACCCTCCAGCTGGGATAATCCGATAGTTCACGTCGGTGTGGTACCACATAAATGTGGCTTTGAAGTAGTTGTGGTTACCGTGACGGTACACAGTCTCGATGGAGGGCATGGTAAGCAAGAATCCAGGGAGAGCATCCAGTAAGTTGTTGTCCAGCAGGATTGTTTTCAGCTTGGTGCAGAAGGTTAGCGTGTATGGAATTGCACTGACTTGCAGCTTGTTGTTGGTCAATGCCAGATATTCCAGCTGCTTCATTCGACCAATGTCTGCAGGTAGATGGTCCAAGCTGTTGTATTTCAATGACAAGTGTGTCACATTTGCACACTTAAAGATCTGAAATGATTTTTAAAATATTACATTTATTAGTGGATTTTCTTGCTAATTATTGACTATTTTAATTTTAAAACAAAAACCCAAACAAAAGAAATCAAATATTGTTCGATATATAAAGATGAGAAAATAGAAGAAATAATAGAACACAAGATGAAAATATTGTAATTACTTTCCTTAGGATTCTGTGCTCGAATACAATTAAGTTTAACTTTGCGCTTTATCCCTTTTCTATCAATAAAATAAGGGAGTGAAGTATTAAAGCCAAAGTGTTGACTAATATACCTTTTATTGCAATGTGTGGCTGTATACAAATGAGCAGGTTTAGTAGACAGAAACTGAAAGAAGCCCATCATGTGTGTGTGCCTGCACTTGTCACCTAGTCTTCGCATCATGAGATAGTCATGATGTCATTGTTATATAAGTGGAGTGCCTCATTTCCAGTCTTCCACAAACACATGACCAGCCATGGAGAATTATTACCTTGCTTGGAAACAGGTGCGGATTAGCTACAAAAGGATACCTCTTCATAGAAAATCTGCCCCAATGAACTCTGTCTGACCCATGCAAGCATGAAAAAGTGGACATTAAAATGATGATGATTAATCGTGTGTGTGTGTGTGTGTGCGCACTGTATGTACATGTATACACGAATTTGTGTGTGTGATTGTGTGTATTTGTGATATCATGAAAGTACATGAATATTCAACAGACCATAGGATTGGGTGTTTTATTCTACTTTTATCTCTGTTCTATTTGTGGAGGAAGATGCTATGCCCATAGTAAGTGCAGGCCCTCCAAGACCTATGAGAGTGATGCAGTTAGTGTTCCTCTCAAACAGATTAGGAGCTTATAGATTTCAACTTCAAGTGTCATATCTAGAGCAATTGTTCTTAACCTGTATAGCATTGCCCTCTTACTGGTATTGTAAGCTCACAAGGACAAAAAATGGTAATTTGATGCTACAAGAAAGTGGGGTTGAGTATTTAGAAAATTTATGATTTTTCTGCAAAATAAGGTATTTAAACGTTTATGTATTTCAGTTCTATATTTAAATTCTTGGGAAAATTTCAAACCCAGGTTCGAAATTTCCCCAAGACACCTGAAGAAGGCTGGAGGGTATATCAGCCAAAAGGTTGTGTTAACAACAAACAAGATGAGGACAAATATCTGTCGAATGTAAATAATGTTTATGTATTTGTTTTGCAAAATTCTTGATATGAAACTGTGTGATGAAACCATCCCCAAGCATAGCAAAATATCTAAACATATTTTAAATACTTACTTGAAAACATTTTGTCAGGGCTAGAATATCAATAAGACAGTTTTATGCTCTTCATTTGGTCTTGTGTAATATCCAGAATAGAGATTTGAGCCCAGAACAGCAAGATCAACAAATTACTCATCACTTATACTGTACCATCACATAGTACCAGCTAACATCTAGGCACACTGGACTTGCAGAAGTTATTGGTACAGCTTATGGACACAACAACATGCTGGGCCATCAAGTGTTGTTTGTCTCTGCCAGAGACACAAGGCAGTACTACAGATGTGATAAGACCTGTCAACCTTTCAAATAGTCATCCAACAATATATCATCTCTACCAGCTGCAGCACCCATGGTACCAGTTATGTGATCACAACATTCTGGGTCAATATCATTTTAATTTAGAAAACTGACTGAAGTATTGTACAAGCCATTTTTTAATTATAGCACAATTAAAAACCATTGTCTTCACTCTCCCAAAGCATGGTAGGTGTCTGGTAAAAATATTAATTTCTAGCATTATAAGATGGTCACACAGTTTGGTAAAAGTTTTCAGTTATATCGATCCTAGTATATGACTGATACTCTATTTTATCAAACCTGGGAGACTGAAAAAGTTGAGTTCAGTGAAATTTAAAGCCATAACTGTAAATACTGTAAGATATCTTGTCCAATGTTTCAGCAATTTTGTCAAATAACAGAAATTTATGAGAGTAACATCAATCAACTGTATTTTCTATATTTATAGTTAAAAATTAAAAGTGAAGGACAGGATAGTTTACAAGGTAAATAATGTTACTAATATCCAAAATCCAATGTCGCATATATTCAAGTTAAAAATTCTACTGGAGTCAATATTCATGAGAGAATAGATAAAGATACAAATAAACGAAAACACTATATACTGGGGCTAAGTAAATTGATTGCACTGTCTTTGATATTGTCAGGGAAATAAACTTAAGACTGCAGGAGGCAAAAGCCTCAGACCTTTGAGAACTTCTTTGCACCAACAATATTTAGTATGTTCAAAGGGTAATTTTTCCGTTTATAATCTGGAAAGTGAAACAACTGAACTAGGTGGACGTTGGTATAATAAAAAGGAAAAGAGATAATGTTAGGCAGTATATGATTTATACTGAGGAATAAAATGAAACTTGAAGAATATTTTTCTTTAAAACTGAAAGTTTATTTCAAAACTATGTATACATATAGAACAAATGGTTGACCTTACTATAAAACTAGCACCAATGACAATTGCAGACAACATCATTATCATTGATAAGTTAACTGAAAGGGGTTAAGTTGTATGGGATATTTGTATTATGATGATGAAGACTACAAGTACAATTAACTTTCTTGTATCATTCTGGTTAATTTATAATTCTGAAGTGTGCTGTAATGAACCAATGCATTTAATGAATTGTCTCATGTTCAGAGAGAAATGTTTGGAAACACTGTGTATGCAGGCATTAAAGTATAAGAAAATATTCTTTCTTCTTTGAGTTTCATCCTACAACATCACCTTGTAGAGCTCATGTATTGGTAGGCAGCTGTTGACTATAAACAATATGCTATGGACCAGGTTATGCAATTAACTCTTGTGTTTGTATAGATACAATACTTAATTGCATGTACACATAAGTTAAATGAATGTTACTACGGTTAATATATAGTTGGCATAGACAAAATACTTAACTGTATAAATATGTTCTGATATATAAACATTCAGTTTCAAAAGTAGCAATTTTTTCACATTCATATTACTGCCGAGTTTCTGGCAAATGATGATTTGTCAAGTTTAGTGGTTTCATTTTTCAGATCATAAAACGAAGACCACCGTTCAAAGATTAAAAAAAAAAAAAAAAGGAATACACGTTGATTAACAGGCTTATACAGCAGCGATGTAAAGTAGACATGTTCTGCCAAAATCTGCTCCAAAAACAACTAACATGTCATACTAGAAATTTCTATCGTTTCATGAGCAAGAGTTAGCCAAATCAAAAGACTAAAACAGCAACTCATATTCCATCAAGACACTAGAGAAGACTGAGCTCTCAATGGCCTTAACAAGTTGCTTAGCACAAGGTTAGCCCCCACCGAGAAGACCTACGATCCAAAATGCCGTCATGTTTAATCTCGTCTCTATTCAGGCATTGTATACTCCAGACTATATTATACGATGTATTCTTGTTTATTTATTTATTTTTACTTTTTCTTTCAAAACGAATCTTTGGAGTTACAACAGTAAAACTGACATGTATTGCGTTGGTTTGCTGCTTTGGGTGTAACTCAACAGGGACTGGCTCTGACAGGCCGACATACTATAATAGAGACACTGATAAAAAAAAAAAAGTCCTCAATATGGATCAATGATCAAAATGGCATACAGAAAGTTTCTAACCATCACCGCCATCACTATAGTTTATTTTCATTATAAAAGTGTACTTTAGATACCAGAAAGGTTTATAAATTAACAAGATCGTGGACCCTATTATAAATGGGTTGGTAGATTTATTTGCCGATACATATGCTCTATCATTAATACGCCTCCACCTATCAGCTGTATACGTACATCACGTCCTTCCTCCGTTTCACCCACTCACCTGTGTGTCTTATGATGCAACATAACCGGGAGTAAGAGAGGGGGAAGGGGAGAGAAACAGACAAACAGACAGACACACGTGAGGCCGGACAGACAGTGATTAGAAAGGGGGCGGGAGTTTGTTTAGCCTGTCTTGAAATAGTCAAACCTAGCCTAAATAACGGACATGGAACCCAACAAGCAAAGGGATAAAAGGCTTTCAGATCAGAAACCCCACTTTTACCCAGACAGTTGGTCGTGCTCGCCCCGAACATAAACAAGTAAAAACTGTCACGAGACACGAGTCTAAGAAAAGGTAACTAGAAAGTAGAATAACAGAATGAGTGATTACCTCCCTTGGTAGCCGGTTGTCGTCGCCGTATTTGAATATGCTATCCAAATGAAATTCTGTAAACTGGTAATAGTTCAGATACAATGATAGCAAAGTTTCTGGAAATAAAAGCATAATAATTATTTTTTTTCCATCTCTTATATATATATATATATATATATATATATATATATATATATATATTATATTAAATTAGAGATAAAACCACTATTAGGCAAATCATACAATGAAAAACTTAAGCCAATACATAAGATTAATTAATTTATATTATTTTAAATATATATCAAAATTATTATATATATATATATATATATATATATATATATATATAGTTTATTTTCACATATAACATAAAGATGTACACCTTTTAAAACATTGTCATTTTAAAAGATTTTGCTGGCAACTTTTTAAATTAACATAAACATTTATTTACATGGAGAACTTTTATTAACAAGTCAGTTTAGTAAAGAAATCGAAGAGGACATGACGAAATAAGGCCTTTAATTGTTTTCAATAGAAAAATAACATAACTTAGAAAATACAACTTTATTTAAGGGAAAAAAATGGTAGAAGCTAGAAAGAAACAGGATTATTTTTAGAAGAGATAAATGGTAGAATGTGACATACTTCTCCCAGAGCATGAATGAACACTACTGAAACTTCAAGTGGAACTAACTAGGTATTAAACTAAAATCCTACAGAATGCTTGTTCAAACCAAATTTCTTGGTCAAATTTCTAGAATATTCAGATGCTGAGTAGCTGAATTCCAAACCTTAACGATCTGAAAACAATATAGGCCTCAACAGTTTTAATCAATGTTTTATTCAACTTATAAATGAAATAACAGAATCAGTTACCCAACTTTTCATAATTAGAAGGATCTGTCAGTAAAAGTTTGAGCATGGACAAAACATTGGAAGAATGATTGAGTACAAGTTACCATCTTTACACCAGCAGGCTTTTTTTTTCCTTTTTCCCTCTATTTGATAAGTTTGGAAGAAAGGACAGTACCGATGACATTTGCAGGCCTTCTGAGAACAGTGAGGTTTATACCTTTCATGTTCCATTCAAACAATTGCAGGTCATCAGCTCCAGAAAAGATATGAGAACAGAGAAGATTCCAGAGGGATGAAATTCTGGGAAGGAAGGACTGAGAATGGTAGTTAGTGCAGGGCCTTGGGAAGGGTGACAAAGGTGACAAGAGGTAGAGAGATGAACAGGCCAGGAGTACCTGAGTAGCCAGCACAGTAGTGGGCCACAGGCTGGACCATGTTCCTTAACCCTTTAGTGTTCGCATTATTCTGCCAAAATTAATCCTTTTTTATCCACATTGCCTTGAACTAATTAGGCATTATCTTGTAGCTATGAGATTTTGATGGGGTAGCTGTTAATTTTTAAAACGATATTGTAGGGCTGGTGTGAGAGACCAGATCTGGTCAATTTGAACATAAAACAGGTAGAATACTTTTGGCCGGATATGGCCAGTTTAAATGCTAAAGGGTTAATGATTGAATACGCATCAGCTAAGTCACTCAGTTGAGATGTAATCTAAGATGTATCAGTGCTTCGCTATGGTTTACTCTTTGGGAACTAAAACACTGCTTCATCATCATCATCATCTATTAAAATCATTCATAATTCTTGGATAGAGAGAAAGCCAGATATCCATAAGATAAAGTGCGTAAATCAACTAAATTAATTTCTGATATATGACTGATAATTATTCTATCGATTCTTGAAATGATGAATGGGTGATTATTGGAATCAATGAAATAGAATACTAGACAAGTATTTGTGTTGAATTAATTCAGTTTCCTCCCACAAATGTGATGACCTTACGATAATGTTAAAAATCATTATTACTGTTACAAACAAGGGGGAAAGCTGACAGAATCATTACTACACTGGACAAAATGCTTGGCAGCATTTTGTCTAGCTTTACATTCTGAGTTCAAATGTCGCCAAGGTCAATTTTACTTTCCATCCTTTTGTGGTCCATAACATAAGTACCAGTTGAGTACTAGAATTTATGTAATCGACTAGCTCCCTCCTACAAAATTACAGGCTTTATGCCAATTGTAGAAAGGATTATTACTGTTACAAACTGAAAAAAAAAGTCCAGTTAAGACCAGATTATGATCAACTATAATGGAAGCAGCTTTTGTTGTTGATGCCTTAGGTAAATGATATATAATTATATTTTTGCTCACCCTGTAAAACTGAAGATAGTTACACTATCTTATAAACTCTACCATACTTTACGGTATTTCCTAATAATGATTTCTGATTGAGGTATGAAGCCAGCAGTTTTCGAGGGCTTCATATTTTACTTTATTGACTACAAAATGATGAAAGGCAAAAATCAACCTCGGCAGAATTTGAACCCAGAACATTAAGCAGGAAGAATTGCTGCTATGCATTTTGTCCAGTGTGCTAATGATTCTGCCAACTCACTGCCTTTAATGGTTTCAGATTTTGCTACAAGGCCAGCAATTTTAAGGGATGGGGTAAGTTGATTACATTGACCCCAAGTGTCCAAATGGTATTTATTTTATCAACACTTAAAGGATGAAAGGCAAAGTCCACCTCAGCAGAATTTGAACCCAGAACATATAGAACCAGAAGATATTCTGGTAAGCACTTTGTCAAACTTGTTTATGATTCTACCAGTTTGCTGCCTCAATAATAATAAATATTATTATTATTATTACTATTATTATTTAAGGCAGCGAGCTGGCAAAATTGTTAGCACGCTGAATGAAATGCTTAGCGGTATTTCGCCCATCGCTATGTTCCGAGTTCAAATTCCTCCCAGGTCGACTTTGCTTTTCATCCTTTTAGGGTTGATAAATTAAGTACCAGTGAAACACTGGGGTCAATGTGATCGACTAATTCACTCCCACCAAATTTCAGGCTTTGTGTTTGAAAGGATAATTATTATTATTATTATTATTTGAGGATGATCTCTGGCTTAACATCCATGCAGGAGGTGCAAAAGATTGTCTTAACTGGTATGTCACATATATTGAGAAGAGCTTTGTCGCTGTGAATTTTCTTTCCTTTGTCCCTTATTTTCTTTGTTTTCTTTTTCTCCATCTTTCTTCCCATTTTCTCCTATCACATGACAATCTAGTGTGTTTATTTTCATTGCCTACCAGTGTATAGAGTGAGTTTCTTTACCCTAGATGTTGGGAAGACACAGGACAAAAAATGGAAACAAAATTGAAAGAATATTATAATAACAATGGTTTCAAATTTTGCCACAAGGGCAGCAATTTGGGGGGAGGGGATAAGTCGATTACATTGACCCCAGTGTTCAACTGGTACTTATTTTATCAACCCCTAAAGGATGAAAGGTAAAGTCAACCTTGGCGGAATTTGAACTCAGACATAGTGATAGGCAAAATACCGCTAAGCATTTCGTCCAGCACACCAACAATTCTGTCAGCTTACCACTTTCTACTAAAGGCACAAGGCCATCAATTTTAAGAGAGGGAATAGGTCAATTTCATCAACTTCAGCACTTGAATGATGCTTATTTTATCAACCTCAAAACAATGAAAAGCAAAATAAACTTCAGTGGAATTTAAACTCAGAACATAAAGTGCCAGAAGAAATACTGTTAACCATTTTGTCCAATGCACTAACGATTCTACCAGCTCACCACCATCTCAATAATAATTAGAATAATAACAATATGTCTTAGCTGGATGCAAAGTTTCAGATTTATTTTTACTAAGCCCAATGTTAGCTTACATTGACATAATATCACAAATTTGAAGAAAAGATGTTGAAACAATTGAATCACCCCAGCATTACACTGGTACCTTTTTGGTGCTACTTTAGTGTGCGGTCTACCACAGTATTCTGTCTATGCTGTGAAATTACTTTTAGTGTCCGGTCTACCTTTTCTTACCCTCTTAACCTGAGTTAATTTTAACCATTACAAAGCTGTTAAAGGATTTCTATAGATACATAGATTTGTTTGCGGCATTCCTAAATGATGTACAAAGCGTGTATTGTTAATTAAGATTTAAGTGTAAGTTATTAATAAATCATTATTCAACATTATTCAATTTGTTTTTATCATCCTGTGGTATAAAGTTCTTATAGTGGAGGTACATCGCATGCTAAAGTATAAAATGGGTAAGAAAAGGGAGACCACATGCTACACGTAATTTTACAGCGTAGACAGGATACTGTGGTAGACCACACACTAAAGTAGGATACTGCAGTAGACCACACGCTAAAGTAGCACCCTTTTTTTTTATTAACACAGGAGGAAGGGTATAATTGTAAAGTTGATTCAACAGGATTTGAACACAGAATGTAAAGAGATGCAACTAAATAGTTCAAGACATTTTAATCCAATACTATGTCACTTTGCACCAATCTGCTGTCATCGTCATCATCAAAACAACAAGCCAGCAGAGTCATTACTATGTCAAACAAGACGCTTAGCAGCATTTCTTCTGCTTTTACAATAATAATAAGTACTAGTTGAGTACTGGGATCAATGTAACTGAGTTTCACCTCCCCACTGTATATTACTAGCGTTGTGCCAAAATTTGAAACCATTATTATTCTGCAGAGGTCAGCTTTGCTTTTCATCCTTTTGACATTGATAAATTAAGTACCAGTTGAGCACTGGATTCCTGGATTGGTACATTTTTTTTATTGACCCTGAAAGGATGAAAGGCAAATTTGACCTTGGTAGGATTTGAACTCAGAGCACCTGAGAATCAGAACAAATGCTGCACAGCATTTTATCCAGTGCTCTAACAATTCTACAAATTCACAGCTGTTGCAACTCATGCACATGCAACTTAACTCAAGGCACTTCAATTACCAGTCATAACCTTTTTACCATAGGCAAGAACTACAAGGATTGATAAGGAGCAAATGGAAGTAAAACTGAAAAGCTGTGACATTTAAGAGACTTTTCCATATGAAACATTTGCTACACTAGTAAAATAACTTCAACCAAATACCTAGAACTGACCCTAAGGACAAAAATGCTATTCCTACAAAAAACAAAAAGAGCAGTGGGGAAAAATAAGGTGTTTAAAATACTACAGAAATAATTAAGGTAAAAAACAAAAAGAAATACTGACCACCTGTTTTCTTGTAACACCCTCTCTTTTCTTTTTGCGCTTCTTCTCTGATGAGGTGCATAAGGTAGCGTTGCCTCTTATGGAGGGTAACCGAGAGGTACCAAAGTCCTTGTGGCAACCCCTGCAGAAGGAAATGGAAAGAAAATGAAAAAATGTTATTAAATTGATTAATAAAATCATAAGGCATAGTTTTATGTCAAAATTTTTACTCTCCTTGCATCCTTCCCTTTGAAAGCCTGTTGTGTTCAGTTTGTTCACATGGTTACACAGATTAGACAAGCCTACAATTTGACATTCTTTCATATGTTTTGCTCATGTATACTATATCCTAATTATATATAAACAGAAGTTTTTTTTTCTTTTTTTGAAGGTCAGATATCCATACTATTATGACTGATATTACGACTAAATAAATGAACAAAGGCTTATTATTCATCAAAACACAATTATAGGATAATATATATATATATATATATATATATATATATATATATATATATATATTCTATAATTACAAACATAATTATAATTAGGGGTCAGCTAATTGCTTCACCACATACCGAATTTAGAAATAGGAGAAATAGTAGAAAAGGAATTTTTTAACTCCTATTTCTTAATTCGGTATGTGATGAAGCAATTAGCTGAGACCCCTAATTATAATTATGTTTATAATTATAGAATATTGGTGCAATTTTACCTAAAAAGGTTATTTTAACGTACCGATCTACTTGGTAAAATTATTAATTGATTAATTAATTAATTTTACCCTTTTATTGTTGATATATATATATATATCTTTTGGATGAAAAGTAAAGGGTAACACACAAATTTGAGACACCAGGTTAACTGGTATGACAGAAATGGTAAAAGTGAAGAGGATGTGATAATTATGAAGAAGTGATCTATATTTTTATGCTAGTATGTGTTTAGGTACATGTATATTTCTCTTTCTCTCTCTCTCTCTCTGTCTCTGTGTGTGTGTGTGTGTGTGTGTGTGTGTGCGTGTGCGTGTGCGTGTGTGTGTTAAGCAAAGGGTTATGAATGTACAGAGCAGAATGATTTGTCCTGTTTTTTTTTTGCACTGAGTTTGCATCCTGCCAAGGTCAACTTTGTCTTTCATCTCTTTGAAATGGAGCAAAAAAAAACAATCCAGTAGTGGAGTCAATTCATCTCTCTCTCTCTGTAATAGTGATGATGATGAGGAGGAGGAGGAGGAAATTGGCTGTATTTAAATCTGGAGAGGAACAGGCTTCACTAGGTTTAAATGCCCAAAACATGTATGAGACAATGGTATATATACAATGATTGCACCAAGAGCTGGGAGCTCAAGGATTGAAGTAAGGGAGATTGTATTTTCTACGATAACGTAAACCACAGTGAACTCGGAAAAACACCACAACCACCAACAGCATACATGCCACATGGCCAAACATTACGTACAGCAACATGCACAACATGGCTCTATATCGGAAAGAAATTTTGTCAGACATGTCAGTGTGGTTAAGGAGCTCATTTTGCAATCACATGGTTTCACATTCAGTCCCGCTGGGGAGCACTTTGGGCAATTGTGTTCTACTAAAGCCCCAAGCCAACAAATGCCTTGTGAGAGAATACAGTCGACCTAAACTGTGTGGGAACCCATCATGTGTGTGCGCGTGCATGTGTGTGTATCCTTGTGCTTGTGTTTGTCCCCTCCACCTCACTGCTTGATAACTGGGGTTGATTTGTTCAACTAAAGCCTTCAAGGCACTACTAGACACAGCAGCACAACTACACACATAAGATCCTCTCATGTCTACATCATATGACTCAAAATCCACTCATTATTACTGTCAAACTCCTCTGTGATATCAAATATTTTGTGTTCACTGAATGAAAGTAACTTTTGTGAACAGAATGTGAACCACTAGCAACCACCACATGGCTTTTTAGCATTTAAATCCAAAAATACACCATTCTAGAGACATGAAAATCATGGAAATTCTGCAAGTATCTCTAGTGATATGTTGGCACATTAACATTCAATAATCAGCCAATAGGAGAATGCCTTACACTGAGTTACAGCAAAAATGACCAAAATGTCACCCTGCCTGTGTACTATTGGCAACCAAAACATCATTTTCCCTGCAAAAAGGTTAACAGTTTCTATATAGACATTAACCAGCAACAAACAACTTCCTCAAATTACACCCTTCCATTGTAAATAAAGCATAAATTGGACCACGTATTTCCTGATATTCAAAATAACTGCATCTTCATGGCAAGAATATCTTTAATCAAAGGTCTACTTGATCAAGGTTGGCTTGGGACTAAACAATAACTAAATTAACAGGGACTAATAGATAGACGGTTATAAAAGTAATGTTGGGATATCACTAATTTACCACTCAGGTAAGTGTGACTATAAAAGTGCTGTGGTACCCCTAGCATGGTAGGTGTAGCTATAACAGGGAAAGAGGAGCTATAAAAAATGCTGGAGTAGTGTCAACATGGTAAGTGGGAGCTATGAGGACAGAAAATGGGCTCAGAGTGACAAAAACAAAGATGGAATGATGATGTCAAGAAGTGGCAGAGTGTACGACTAGTACAAGATCATGGTGTGTGGCAAGGAATGGTGGTAGTATCTAAGATCCTTAACCATAAGAATGTGCATATTTACTTATTCATTCAATGCAACCTTACTCCAGACAACCCAACCACAATGGGCATCATTTAGTAACATCCACACTTATTTTGGTTGCTCTAAGTTCCAAGTTCAAATCACACAAGAGTTAGCTTTGCATTTCACCCTCCTCCAGTTATAAGTACTAATATTATACTGGTGCCAATTCAATCAACTCTTTTCTGTCTCCCTGTAAAAACTGACATTATTCATAATCAAAAAATAACAGGCCCTTTTTGAAAGCTGAGAACCAGCAAGTTGCTTGCATTTTAACTCGATGTATCACTGAATCTTATTTTGCCAACAAAGCCAACACCCAAATGGGATTCCAACAGAAGAACCATGAGATTCCAACAGAAAAAGAACCATAAAACACCAAAATAGATGCTATAAAATAACTGTTTCCACCAAACCCCACAACTTTTCTATTACTAATAATAATGCTTTAAAATAGAATTTCCTTAGTCACTGAAACTGCTCAAAATAGCAACCAAATGCTCCTCCATAAACTGCCATTCATCTTTAAAATACAAGACTGTAAGGCAATAAGAGAATTGGTGTAACCAAGTCAATAATGTTGTGACTAAAGTTCCCTAAAATGTTCTGTAAGTCAATTGAAAATTTATTACTATCCCCAGTAAGTTGAGCAACCCTATAGAACAATGGCTCTCAACCGGGGTCCATATGGCCCCAGGGAGGAGGTGGGGGACATCAGATTTTGTTGTTAAAATTTATCTGCAATTAACTGGTTATACTTCTGCAGTATACAATATTTTAACAATTTTTTTTATATAATTCCTAATAATATTTAATTATAAAAATATAATAGAACTTTTTAAACATTGAATGGTTAGCAGAGCCCATCCAAGTAAAATAGGAATCAATGGGGTCCATAGGTAAAATGTAGTTGAGAAACACTGCTATAGAGTCTTCATGTTACAGAGTGTATCTCAGGTAAGCCAATCTGGTGGCACTCACACATCTGCATGTTACAACTAACAGCAGTGAACTGTACCATCACATGGTATCAACTATAGGTAAGCTGACCCATTATAATTGTCTGCTATTGTTGCTGTTTAGAGCCAGTTTAGCCCCAATCCAGCAGACTTCTGATCAAATGCATTCCAACCATGACCACCCTATCTTTTATTAAATGACTACACAGCCAGTGCCATCTTAAAGCATGGACACAGTAGGCTGTTGCTTGGGGACCTCATAGCCCCTATGCTGTGGTTTCTACCATTATATATAGTTACTAATGGTTAAAATGGCCTATAGTACAACATTATCTAATGTGTCATTTTCCAAGATTGTAGGGTATATCATCATCATCATCCTTTAAAGTTCGTTTTCCATGCTAGCATGGATTGAACCATTTGACCAAAGTTGGCAGGCAGGAGAGCCGCAACAGGTTCCAGTTTGTGTTGGTATAATTTCTATGGCTGGATGCCCTTCCTATTTCCAACCAATCTACAGTGCGTGCTGGATGCCCTTCTTAATGCCAACCATTCTACAGTGTGAGCTGAATGCTTTTAATGTAGCAGTGGCTTAATAGCGCAGGAGAAGTATAATTTAAGAAATTTGGCAGCTATTTCTAGTACAGTGAATAACTACATAGAAGCTCTCACATCGGTTTATTTGGTTAATAATAACCAGCTTGCAGACACTGTAGGTTTATTTGGAAATACAAACCTCAAACCCTTTGGAGATCAGCCATCAACAGCTGTAACTCTTCCACATGAAAAAACCAGGCCTTGAATATTGAAAACCTGACAAGACCACCCAAGAAACCGACAAACTATTTCCCTAGCGTACTTATTCCATAATAAGGTCGACTGACAGGTATGGTGAAAGTCAAGTATCTGTCAAGAGGCAAGCAGGTGTATTTCACAAAGTATATTTCTACTACACAGAACAACTATTAGGGATATTTAGAACAGGAGTTAGCCTCCTGAAAGCATTTCTATTTTATTAGGCAACAACATACTCCAATACATCACATAACACCATTACATACCTTCTAGAAAGAAAGAGGAAAAAATGAGAGCATTAAAAAAAAAAAATTTAAACCCAGCACACACTGTGTAATATATATATATATATATATATATATATATATATACATAAATATACTCATACACATATAAGGGTACTTGGAGTACATCTCCTTCTCTATGTATGTTTGGTTTAATGCATAACTGAAATCTATCAGCCTGTGTGTGTGTGTGGAGAGAGAAAGAAAGAGGGGATTTAAATATATCAAAACATCAACACACACACGTGCATGTACACACACATGCCTGATGAAAGGATGTACTGGTGTAAAAAAAATAAGACAAAAAATAAAAAATAAACAGAAATCTGTCAGCTGTTTTGTTTTTGGGGAGTTTTTTTTCTTTTTGAAACAAGATACGTTCTTTAAATAAAATAATAATATAAAAGAAATGATATCCTTCTACAGAAGGTGCCAGATTACAACTTTTTATTTATTTATTTATCGCTAAATATATTGGAGGCGTGTAAAAAAAAAATCTATGAGTCACCTGATAAGGGTTATTTATTATACTACAAAGTCATAGAAATATACAAGGGTTACTTCTTGTATGTTTTGTGCCATCAAAAATGAAAGCTGAAAATGATTTTTAACCCTTTTTTTTACCATATTTCAATTGAAACACACTGCCTTTGTTTCAATGAATTAGAAAAATAATGAAGAATTCAGTAAAATAATTTTGTCATTAAGCTGGTGTTTGATAGTGTGTGGCTTAGTGGTTAGGGTATCTGATTAGATATAAGGTCATGAGTTCAATCCCCAGCAGTGCATTGTGTCGTTGAGCAAGACACTTTATTTCCCGTTGCTCCAGTTCACTCAGCTAGCAAAAATGAGTTGTATCTGTATTTCAAAGGACCAGCCTTGGCACATTCTGTGTCACGCTGAATCTCCTGATAAACTATCTTAAAGCATACACATGTCTGTGGAGTGCTCAACCACTTGTATGTTAATTTCACAAGCGAACTGTTCCATTGATCAGATTAACTGCAAGCCTTGTTGTCATAACAGACAGAGTGTCAAGTTGGTGTTTGGGACATAAACTGGCATGCAATTTTGTGAGGAGTTTTTAGTTTAGACCACTTTAAAATGGGAAGTTTGTATTTTAGGACTAGGACATTTCTAATAAGGTTGGTATCAAAAGGGTTAATAAAAGTATCGACAAAACAAACTTTTCATATTTGATATAGACCTGCTTAGTATGATTCTCTTTTACTTGTTTCAGTCAGTTGACTGTGGCCATACTGGATCACTGCCTTTAGTCAAACAAATCGACCCCAGGACATTTTCTTTGTAAAGCCTAGTACTTATTCTATCGGTCTCTTATGCCAAACCGCTAAGTTATGGGGACGTAAACACACCAGTATCGGTTGTCAAGCGAGGTTGGGGGACGAACACAGACACACAAACATACATATATACAACGGGCTTCTTTCAGTTTCCGTCTACCAAATCCACTCACAAAGCTTTGGTCGACCCGAGGCTATAGTAGAAGACACTTGCCCAAGGTGCCACGCAGCGGGACTAAACCTGGAACCATGTGGTTCATAAGCAAGCTACTTACCAGACAGCCACTAAAGTTTTTATTCAAAATTCTTTGAAGGATAGATTCAAAGAAAATTAAACATGAGGAATAGTTTTATATAAATTGTTTTCATTTTCTATTGAGGTTAAAACAATGAAAACTTCTTTATTGAAGATTTCTCCAAGTATTATTTCATCAAATCACTGGTGAACCTTTACCATAAAAATGGAAATGATTCACACACATATATTGGTCTCAAATATATGTAATTTCAAGGGAGGGGGTAAATCAATAACAAGAACCCCAGTGCCCAAACTGGTACTTGTTTTATCAACCCTGAAAGGATGAAATACAAAGTTGGCTTCAGCAGAATTTAAAGTCAGAATGTAAAGTTGCATGAAATGTCGCTAAGTATTTTGCCTGGAGTGTAAACAATTCTGCTAGCTCATCCCCTACATTCACACATATATTAATTTCAAATTTTGGCAAAAAGCTAGCAATCTAGGGACACAAATTAAGTCAATTACATCGAGTCCAGGGCTTAGCTAGTACTTATTGTTTTGACCCAAAAAAGGATGAAAGGCAAAGTTGACCCTAGTAGAATTTGAACTCAGAATGTAAGGACAGGCAAAATGCTACTGAGCATTTTGCCAGGCGTGCTAATGATTTTGCCAGCTCAAAGAATTCACACATATGAAATTTACTTATCTTCATGACTTAGATCAAGAAATGTGGGGAAATAAAAAAAATCTGTGGAGTTTACTGCTAATAGTTTTATTACCTTGGTTCATATTACTACAGGTGTTAAACATTATTTATATTTTCAAAATAAACAATAAACAGAATAAAATTATGAAACTAAGAAAAACATGATTTCCTATGTAATTTGGTGAAAGCAGTGAGTACAGCTAGTTTGAACAAACAACAATAACGACAACAGCTTTACAACAGACCTTTCTAATGTGAAGCAGTTAAACAGCTGCATAAGTCTATATCTTCAATGTTTTGTTAGAGAGAATAAATAAATCCTGAGAACTTCTTGTCAATGTTGCAGAGAACTGGCAGTCACACCTTTTTACTGTGTTGTAAGGCAGCGAGCTGGCAGAAACATTAGCACGCCAGGCAAAATGCCTAGCAGTATTTCATCTGCCGCTACGTTCTGAGTTCAAATTCTGCTGAAGTCGACTTTGCCTTTTGGGGTCAATTAAATAAGTACCAGTTATGCACTGGGGTCGATGTAATCGGCTTAATACCTATGTCTGTCCTTGTTTGTCCTCTCTATGTTTAGCTCCTTGTGGGTAATAAAGAAATAGGTATTTCGTCTGCTGCTACATTCTGAGTTCAGTTCAAATTCCGCCGAGGACGACTTTGCCTTTCATCCTTTCAGGATCGATTAAATAAGTACCAGTTACGCACTGGGGTCGATATAATCGTCTTAATCCGTTTGTCTGTCCTTGTTTGGCCTCTGTGTTTAGCCCCTTGTGGGTAGTAAAGAAATAGGTATTTCGTTTGTCTGAGTTCAAATTCTGCTAAGGTCAACTTGGCCTTTCATCCTTTTGGGGTCAATAAATTAAGTATCAGTTGCATATTAGGGATGATCTAATTTACTGTCTCCCTCCTCAAAAATTTCAGGCTTAGTGCCTAGAGTAGAAAAGATTTTTACTGTGTTGTTATTAGAGTGGTGAGCAGGCAGAATTGTTAACACACAGAAAAGAAAATGCTTTGTGGCATTTCATCAAGAGTTCAAATGCTGCTGAGGGTGACTTTGCCTTTCATGCTTTCAGGGTCAATAAATTAAGTACCAGTTGAACAGTGAGGTTGATGCAAACAACTACCCCAACCTCAAAATTTCAGGCCTTGTGCCTATTGCTGAAAAGATTATTATTTTTATTCTTATAATTAAGGCAACAAGATGGCAGAATCATTAGAATGCCAGACAAAATGCATTGCAGAATTTCTTACAGTTTTATGTTCTCACTTCAAATTCAGCTAAGGTCAACTTTGCCTTTTGTCCTTTTGGAGTCAATAAAATAAGTACCAGTTGAACACTGGGGTCAATGTATCAACTATTCCTCTGCTACCAAATTTCTTGCCTTGTGCCAATAGTAGAAAGAATTATTATTATTATTACTATTAGTATTAGTATTATCATTATTAGTGCAGCAAGCTGCAGAATTCTTAGAATGTGAGACAAAATACTTAGCAGTATTTCTAACAGGATTTTTGCATTTTGAATTCAAACCCTGCTGAGGTCAGCTTTGCTTTTCATTCCTTCAGGAGTTGATAAAAATACTGGGATCAATATAAATGATTATCCCCCTCTCATTAAAATTGCTGGGCTTCTGCCTTTTGATTTTAAGTCCAGAATTAAATTTTGCTAAGGTCAACTTTACCTTTTATCCTTTCACGGGGTCAATAAAATATGTACCAGTTGTGCACTGAAGGTGATGTAAACAACTTGCCCCATCCCTTAAAATTTCAACCCTTGTGCCAAGGGTAAAAAAAAAACTTATTATTATTATTATTATTAAGGTAGCAAGCTGGCAGAATTTTAGCACATCAGACAAAAAGGCTTAGTGACATTTCTTCCAGCTTTATGTTCTGAGCTCAAACACTGCCAAAGTCAACGTTCACCTTTCATCCCTTTCAGGATCAGTAATATAAATGACAATTGAGCACAGGGGTTGACGTAATCAACTTGCCCCTTCCCACCATAAACTTTTCAGACCTTGTGCCTATAGTAGAAAAAAATTATTTTTCTTATTCTTCTTATTATTATTACTATTATTAGGCAGCGAGCTGGCAGAATTGTTAGCACACTGGGTGAAATGCTTAGTGGTATTTCGTTTGCCACTACATTCTGAATTCAAATTCCACTGAGGTTGACTTTGCCTTTCATCCTTTTGGGGTTGATAAGCTAAGAAAGTACCAGTGAAACACTGGGGTTGATGTACCTCACTAGTCCCCTTCCCCCAAATTTCAGGCCTTGTACCTTTAGTAGAAAGGATTATTATTATTATTATCATTATTATTATTATTGCTATTATTATATAGACAAACTGTAGAAAAAGTATCAATGGACATGCTTGGCATGAAACAAATTAGTAAAACCAATGCTAACATATTGAAACAAGCTAAAACATTTTATTCATTTAACTTTACAATAGAGGTGAGGAGAAAGAATCTTCATCTTAAAGATCAATTCTGGTCAAATAAAGCAAGGGAGATAACCCCAAAATTTTAATTAATTAAAAACAGAATGTTAACAAGAGCACTCAGAGAGTGCAAACCTCCGCTAAGGCAAAACCAACGACCTCTCAACGATTAGCTGGAGATGATTTTTAAAATGAGAATATCTGAAATAAACTCAACTGCTTTCACAAACAAGAATACTAAAAATGAACCTGACCACTCTCAAAAATAAAGTTTTAAAAAAATGGAAAAATAATCCAGAATCCTTGTCCAGTATGGCAAAATTTAATCAGTTCGTGCCAGTCACGAGCAAAACATCCCTGAAAGTTTCATCTGAAACCATCCATCGGTCCTTGAGATATCTTGTCCACAGACAAACAAACAAACATGACTAAAAACAATACCTCCACCGTCGCTAAGGCGGAGGTAATAAATTGTTGGATGTGAGAGTCTGATTTGGGACCACAAGGTTTTAGAGTCAGTACACAACACCAACTCCAACTTTGACTGAGTCATTAATTTAAAGTACCACTAATTTTGATTCCTACTTCCAAGGACATTAATTGTATATTTTATATATTAACAGAAAGCACATACAAAGCCAAAGTGAATCATATTATTTACTAAAGCAAAATACCACAGATTTGTAAGAAACCTTAGTTTAACCCAATAATGCCTAAATTGCTAATATGCAGCAAAAAACAAACAAATATATATATATAACTGTAAGTTTAAAAGCATAACCAATAAAGCTACAACAACCAGATGTTATAATTGCTTGCAAACAATAACAGCATTCTAACAAAGAATTGTGAAGCTTTCCATTTTGTCCTTTCTTTCTATAAGAGCATTATACTTGAAGCATGAAGAAATCATTAACAAAGGATTAATAATTAAAAGGGTTGTTATAGGACTCAGTTCAACCAGCTGCGAAGAATACACATCACATCTTCTGGGAAATCTACCAGCCTTAGACAGGTGTGTTCTCCACTCAGCTTAAGCATTTCCTGCATGTGTACCTGTATACCTGTAGCATTTATCAGAAGCTGAATCCATGGTTAAGACATGTAGATTCAAGTTGGTTCAGACTACCCACATCTAAATAGAAATTATTCATAAGACATGAGGAGCTTTTAAGGAGTAGTGCTTCATTTATAGCAAGTGGATAAGATGCTAGTCTATATCAGAAAATATTCCCAGATAGACATAGCTGTGTGGTTGAGAGGTGTACATTCCAACAACATAGTCATGGGTTCAACTCATCTGCATGGCACCTTAGATTAAATGTCTTTTTCTATAGCCCCAGGCTAATCAAAACCTTGTGGATGGATTTGTGTGTTCTTTGTTACTGTCTTCTTGTTTTGTCACTGCTTGCTAGTTGTAAATGAGCATCACCATCATACAAGGGATGTCTTTCATTTCCTTTCCAATCTTTTGTAAAAAAAAAAGCATGTCTGGCTATGAGGAAATATTACCTTACTTGGAAGCACAGGGGTATTGCCAACAGGAAGGACATCCGGCCATTGAAAATCAGTCACAATGAATTCTGTCCAACCCATATGAGCATGGAAAAGTGGACATTAAAACAAGGATGATGGTGATGATAATGATAGTCTTATGCCTATTTCCAACATCTACACAGACATAGTGCAGTAGAATTGAAGTGTATTATTCAAAATCCAAAACCTCTAAACCTTATTATTTTGTTCTTATACATAGCCAAAAGACAAAGTGGGAGCAGTGTCCATGACCTTTGCAGACTCTTCTTTTCATTTATCCCTGCAACTATAGTAAGCAGGACAAAGCATCACATGACACACACACCCTCATATCTGCATCCTCAATCACAAAGAATCTAATAAAATCAATGTGTTTTTTAAGGTTTACTACTTAGCTACAATCTCAGTGTTAAGTAGATGAAAGATAAATCACTTTGGCAACAGAGCCCCAGTTTTACCCAAATAACTTTCCCAAATAATCCAATACCTGTTCCTAATAAGTTGTAGAATTAACTGTATTACTCAGGTACAGGACTGTGGCGTCAGTACACAGAAGTGACTCTGACTCATCATTTCATAGTACCACCAACTCTGACTTACAAGTAGATCAATTGGCCGAGTCATTAGAGAGCCAGTTAGAATGCAAGCTTTGTGGTATACAGCCCAGCTCTCTGTGCTTTGAGCTACTGAAGTCAACTTAGCTTTTTATTCATTTAGGATCAATAAAGTACCAGTGAAACATAGGAGTTAATTTCTCTCGCTCTCTCTTACCCTCCCTCCCTCTCTCTCTCTCTCTCTCTCTCTCATTCATACACTTTCTCTTTGGAAGAAATCAGCTGTGTTAAGTCCTGGCGAGATATGTGGCCCACCACATTTTTAAATGCTGGAAACACACCGTTATGTTACAACATCCCTATAACTCCATCACGATTTGATGGACACACAACTCCCAGCTCCAACTTCTTGTTTATTAAAGAAGTTACCAACAATTAAGCAATATGTAAAACAAAATAAACTATACAAATACAACAATAGAATCAGGAACATCTTTCATTACCAGTTCTGATTGATTGCAAAGATAAAAAAGAGACTGGACACCCAAAGCAATTTAACAAATGACCATTTTGAAAGAAATAAACTCAATAAGATATATAACCCTTCTTTTCATCATCCTCATCAATATTTAACATCCACAAAAAGCACCAACTTGATTGTGGCCGTTTGCCAGCCTCCTCTGGCCCCTGTGCGGTGGCACGTAAAAAGCACCCACTACACTCACGGAGTGGTTGGCGTTAGGAAGGGCATCCAGCTGTAGAAACACTGCCAGATCAAACTGGAGCCTGGTGCAGCCTCCTGGCTTTCCAGACCCCAATTGAACCGTCCAACCCATGCTAGCATGGAGAACGGACGTTAAATGATGATGATGATGATGATTTCATACTGGCATGGGTTTGATTAACATTCTATTGTAATTA
Organism: Octopus sinensis; assembly: GCF_006345805.1. NCBI lineage: Eukaryota > Metazoa > Mollusca > Cephalopoda > Octopoda > Octopodidae > Octopus > Octopus sinensis. The sequence goes on from NC_043007.1 coordinate 37,611,078, forward strand.
AAACTGTTGGTTATAAAATTTAATGCAACATGAAATATAAATTATACTGCAAAAGATTGATCCCTCTACCTCTATAAAATCTATCAAAGAAACATTCTATCTCTGGAAGAAATGACTGTGTGAGAAGCAGTTTGCTTCCAAACCATATGGCTTAGGGTTCCAACCCAATGTGTGGCACCTTGGCCAAGTGTCTTTTATTACAGCCCTGGATTAATCAAAGCCAAGTGGATTTAGTAGTCAGAAACTGTAAGAAGCCTGTTGTGTATGTCTGTGTGTGTCTTTAGACTTGTCCCTTACCATCACTTGACAACTGGTGTTAGTTTGTTTACATCCCAGTGACTTAGTAATTCAGCAAATCAGATGATAAATAAGTACCAGGCTTTACAAAAATAAATACTGGAATCGATTTGTTTCATTAAAACCCTTCAAGGACATTGCCCCAGCATGGCCACAACCTAAAGACTGAAACAAGTAAAAGATTGAAGATAAAAGCTTGTTCTCAAGATACAAAATTGTTTTTACCAGATCTTGCTTCATTAGAAGCCCTTAAAGGTAATTTGATAATTCAGTACAGGAAACAGCTTAGTATCTGTGAAATTGGAAATTTTAGTGTATTATATTACAATTTACATCTAGTCCACAGTCAACGTCAATATATTTTTACTGAATTTGTCTCAAGTGACATACAGTAATTGCTTCTGACTCTACAACCCCTACCTCAATTCACAACAAAATACCTTCAATAAGATATGAACTCACTCAAGATTTATGAGCTAGTCATCTATCTTAAACCATATCAACTTGCTAGTTTGTATTTACAAGTATATAATTAAGTACAAAAATGGGATATATTTTCGCGGCTGTTAGCAGCAGGAATACTGTATAAAATGATGTTTCATTAGCTTGCAGTGCTGTGTTATATCCTCAAAGGGGTATACGTTAGAAAATGATATGTTCCACCTGACTGATTTTATGCAGTGTATCTAGTGCAAATCAAAGTCTTCAGAGGTGCATTAGCAACCCAATATCTATTGGAATTCAGGAATTCATTCATATATGTGTGTGAGAGTGTGTTTGTGTGTGTGTGTGTGTGTATATATATATATATACATATATATATATACACACACACACACACACATATATACATATGTATGTATATATATATATTTAGAATAATTTCTCCATGGATTGAATATGATAACTGCATATGAATAAGTACATAGATTACTTGAAAATATGTATGTATGTACACGTGTGTGTGTGCAAAAGTATATCTATGCTTGGATGAATATATATCAGATTTTATTCTAATAAGATTTTTGCATGCATGTGCATATGTGTATATATACATGCATGTTATATAACAGGAGCTATATGATGTGTGTATATATATATATATATATATATATATATATATATATATATATATATATACACACATACATACATACAGATATACAAAGAAATATATTGTTCTCGAAATGCAATGACTCCATGTGCCCTGAGAAGAAAGCAACTGGCAGAGTTAAACCATACTTATATACAGAAAGGCATACACACACTGAAAGACAAATATGTAAGTATGTACACACATACATTCATACATACATACATAATTTTAAAGAGTACCCAAGAGTTTCCCTCTAAAAGAAATGAATGAGAATGCTTGTAGCAAGAAACAGTAAAGTTTTGAACTCTGAAATATGAATATATGCTACAATCTGAAAATTGAGTACTTTCCTTCAAAGAATCAGACTATAAAAAAAACTACCCTGCAACTGTGTATGTAGGGTTTGTGCATACATTGGTCTATAAATGCAAGTATATGTATACAGATTCATGTGCTCATATATGAGTGTGAACAGAGACAGAGAGAGTGTATGTGTGTATATAAATATATCTATGTATATATATATATTTATATTTATAGATGTGCATGTTCTTAAGTTTGTTTTAGCCATCATATATACAGCCATGCCAGAGTAGTACCCGTATATGTATGTGTGCATGTATGGAAAGCATATAACTATATAGATATCAATGCATATGTATGTCACTATCTGAGTGCATGTGTGCGTGTGATGAACAGAAAAAGAAGTGCATTTTGAAAGTTTTCCATTTTAATCATTTGAATTAGTAAGGATTAAGCAAAGCATTATTCACTAAGTGATGAACTTTCCCTAGACAAAATCGAAGGATATCAAATAAAGACCCTGAAGAAACTGCAGCAATTTTATAGAAGGGTTGCAATTTCAACGGTTACTAAGTGGTGCAACTGAAACATGTGTTGGTCTATGTAAGGCAGAATATAAATTAAAGAATTAAAGGTAATGCAATGCAACTTCGTAGAAACCTTTATTATTAACATTAATGCATGTATGTATATGCATATATATATATATATATATATACATACATATATATATACATGTATATATACATATATATAGATACACACACACACACATATATATAGAGATAGATAGATATACATAAATATATATAGATATATATACATATAGACATACATACATATAGATATATATATATATATACATGCAGATATACATATATATATATATACATATATATACATGCAGATATACATATATATATACATATATATACATGCAGATATACATATATATATACATATATATACATGCAGATATACATATATATATATACATGCAGATATACATACATATATATACATGCAGATATACATACATATATATATACATATAGATAAAAATACACACATTTATATACAAACTTAAGTTTATATATATGTATATATATACACATATATATATATATATACATACATATATCTAAATACAGCATACATATATATACATATATATGCATACATTTATATATAAACATAGGTTTATATATACACACACACACATTGCATATATATTTAATGGTTCAGTATGAATCAGATTGGTGCATGTATGAACCCCCTTGTACAAAAATACACTTGTTGCATCTTCATTTGCATTTTCTTTAGGAAACATAACGTGCATACATACAAACACACACATCTACGTATGGATATATGTGCGTATGGGTTGTAATACTCTCAGGGAGAAGAGAAGAGAGAAGAAAAGAGGTAGACACAGAGAAGACAACTATAATTGATGGGGCTGACTCATGCAGCAAGAGATATAGGGAACCTATTTCTCGACCAATCGGATATTGGGGCGCACTTTCACAAAACAACCAATATGTAAGTACAATACACACACAATTTGCATACTAATTTGTGTGTGTGTGTGTGTCTGTGTATAGATAGATAGATAGATAGATAGATAGATAGATAGATAGATAGATAGATAATGAAAAATATATTTGCACACACATGTGCAAATATCTACACACACACACACGTGTGCATATAATTAACAGGTTAATCCCTCAATATAGAGGATCACTATTTATTTTAATAGGTTTAGATTTAGGTTTATATATATATATTATATATATATATATATATAATATATATATATATATATATATAGGGAGAGAGAAGGAAATACCACGTCGAAATAATAATAATAATAATGATACCACATGGACAATAATTAATAATTTGGAGTGACAGATTGTGGAGAGAGAGAAAGGAGGGGGGTGAAAAGGAAGGGATGGCTTTATGGCTGTAATCGAATCATGGGGTTTCTGTTATAGACTTACACGCTACATACACAACGTAATGTAACGTAATCCTCACCAAAAGTCGTAATGGCGTCTACTACTGGAAAGAAAGCCTTTCAAAGCGATCGAAGAGGGGGTGGGGTGGGTGAATAAGGGACACGTATATTTTAACAAGAGGAAGCTGGCGAATAACAGTGGAATGAGAAGGAAGGAAGGAAGGAAGGAAGAAAGAATGATGCCGACATCGGCAAGGTGCATGCAATGATGCCGCTTTGCTGTGTCTGACACAACGGCATTACACCACAGACAGACAGACACAGACAAACAACCAAGCACACGGATACAGAGGCAAGGCAAGTCTTGTGTTCGTTCGGTGTGTCTCGTGAGCGAGTCGTCTCGCTGCTTGAAAAGGCATCGATACAGTCAAGTTCGAGCAGCAGCGATGGTAGTGATGGCGGTGGTGGTGGTGGTGATGGTAGTGGTGGTGAGGGTGAGGGTGGTG
>NC_043007.1:37617742-37637742 GCF_006345805.1 Octopus sinensis
TGTGTTTATACATCCCTCAATCCCTCTATCAATCAATACACAGCCTCCATCACCCTCGCTTTCCTTCCTCTTCGATCAGTCGTGTCAACAATAAATTTTGTTTTAAAAACTGTATTTCACCACTTCATATAACAACGGTGTCACCAGGTGCCACCAATTTGAGTATCACGCTATACTCAGATAATTTAATGTTTATTATTAAATATTAGTGAGGTGTGGGGAGGAGGAAATCATTATCTTCATCTTATATTATTATCAAGGCGATAGTAGAAGCGGTAGAGCGCCAGACAAAGACCACCTTGCGGTATTAGTCACGTCCCATTTACGTTGTACACTGCCGAGGTCGATAAAACGAGTACTAACTAGCCAGACACTGGGTTGATATAACCGACTGTATTTTCCCCTTAAAAAAGTGCGACCTTGTTTAAAAATCACTTTCCTAAGTAGTTAAATGTTTTGGGTTTTTTGTTTTAAAATTTGCCCTTTACTAAATAAAGAAAACCGCTTTCTCTTTCCTCTTCTTCCCGGGGTCAATACGATACAGTACACGTTAACCGATGGCATTCTTTCGGCTTGTGATCGTAAACTGAATGAAAGTAGGAATTATTATTGACAGTTTGTCTGTGTCCACGCGGGCGTGTCGAATAGGCACACATCCACCAAATTTTTTGTGTTTGTTAGTTTTTTGTGATCTTGAAATTCTTTGGATTCTTGCTTCCAACAATGGAGATCACGATTTTACCACCGCCACCACCACCCATAAAATAACAACAAAACCATATTTTCATACCACCCTCATTGTTTTTTAAAACTTTTTCCGATTTTCACTTTGGCGGAGAAAGGAGTTCTACGTTTAAAAATTCGTAGATTACAATATTTTTTTTTTTAAATGTAATTCAATTTTTTTCTCCTTTTTCCTTTCAAAATTTCAGTGCTAACGATTACTTTCACTTTCGATTCGTAGTTCTAAACCGAAAATAAAAATACTTTAATCGACTAAATAACAAGTAAAAAAATAACACAATCGGTAGAGAAGCATTCCGAGTTCAAATTAAGCCGATGTTCAACTTTACCTTACAGAGGCCGATAAAATAAAGTACCAGCCAAGTACTGAAGGTGAAATAATGAATTATAAATACGTCCCCCCAGATTTACGGCCTTGTGCTAACGCTAGAAATCATTATTAATATACACAATAGAATAAAAGACGAAATCATCTACATACAAAGAATGTATCATTAAGGATTATTATTATTATTTAGCCTTCTTCCCTGAAATGACTAGCCTTGTGCCAAAATTTGAAACCATTATTATCACCATCATCATCATCACTCTTTTGTTGATATTTCTTACCATATATACATTTTTTTTTATCGTTCTACTTTATATGTAAATCCCAATCTTTATGCCCGTCTTTGTATTGTCTCCCACACCCGTCGCCCCGGTGGCAAATAAAAGAAATTAACATTATTATTATTATTATTATTATTATTATTCGGTCTTAGAGAAAGCCAATGAACTCTACACAATCTCGTTCGTCTATCGGAAAGTGTGATGGAAGCCGTGTGCCTTTATAAGCAACCACTACCACCAACACACGCATCACTATCATCGCCATTCACCAGCATCATTATCATCATCATGTACTAATACACCGAAGCCGAATCACTTGACTATATACTCTCCTATCCATCTCCATGAACACACACACACACACACACATACATACACAGTTAACAAAAATCGGTCTCGTGCCTGGCCAGAAAGAAAACCATCAAGAATTTATTATAAATACTTTTTATTATTTATTAACTGAAGTGAGAGTGATCGAGGCAGGATTTCACAATCACCGTGATCTTTTTTTCTTTCCTGTGTGGCTATCTTCCCTATTTCCTTTATATTTACTCTTTATTTTGGTTCTAAAAGACGCTTTTTTTTTTTTTATCACACTTTACAAATATCGATATTATATATATATATATATATATATATATATATATATATATATATATATATATATGTATTTATATATATATATTCATTCATCTTTCTGGGGTTTTTTGTTTGTATTTTCGTAACATTAACTTCATTCATTGCCCTTGTGACAGAAAAAAAAAAAAAACTAAATAAATCTTTATCCTCCTCCTCCTCCTACACCTCTACATCATTATCATCATCATCATTATCGTTGGTTCGTTTACATCACGTGCTTTCATTTTCTGTGTTTATGTTTGCTGATTCGATGTTAGATCGATGATGGGGGTGAGAGGATCGTGATAACTACGAAGATGATGATGATGATGATGGTGGTCGTGGTGGTGGTAATGACTACAGTGGGTGATGTTGGCGACGGCGACAATTTCATAATTGCGCACGAATCACGAGAATTACAAAAACCGATTTCTTTTGAAGAAGCACGAGGAACGCATATTTATAGGAAGGGGGAGGAGGGGGAGGGGCGGCGGCGGCGGGGTGAATGACTGCGATGGAACAAGAAACACGGTGACGTTCATGCCTTTTTCTAAGTATAATACAAGGCGATTTCAGTGAAGTGATAATGAGTGACTCCAGTTAGCAAATCAATAAACAGGGTCGCAGACATTGTACACCGGGTGTTTATACGGAGACCGTCTCCGGCAAAAAAAAATTTTAAAAAACCATAAGGCTTGTGATTTGGGGGGACGACGAATAGGTTTAGCTGATCAAATCCGACCCTAATACAGGGGTTGATTTATCGATTTTCCGGAACCTTTAGTTCCAAAGTCGTTCCAGATTACCGGAATTTTCCGAACTTGGAGTGGTCACATCGGTCAATACGCTCTAAATTAAAATAGATATTAATTTTATTTAAATAATTAAATGAAATACAGATACTTCTACATTAGTATAAATTATACAAGTTTGTTACTACTGTTGTATGCAAGGTACTATCAAACTAATCTGGTGACCGCGGGAATTTGAAGTTTCTGCTCGTACATCAGTGCGGACTCTAAGAGGTTCAAGACCATCCAATATCGAGAAAGTTTGTGTTGTGCCTGCCCGTACTATATATTACAAACTCCCGAAAAGATGAAAGGTAAATTTGACATCGGCGAGACTTGAAATCAAAATATAGAGAGGAGTGGCTGTGTGGTAAGTAGCTTGCTTACCAACCACATGGTTCTGGGTTCAGTCCCACAGCGTGGCACCTTGGGCGAGTGTTTTCTACTATAGCCTCTCGGGCCGACCAAAGCCTTGTGAGTGGATTTGATAGACGGAAACTGAAAGAAGCCCGTCGTATATATCTATATATATATATATATAAGTATGTGTATGTTTCTGTGTCTGTGTTTGTCCCCCCCCCCCAGCATCGCTTGACAACCGATGATGGTGTGTTTACGTCCCCGTAACTTATCGGTTCGGCAAAAGAGTCCGATAGAATAAGTATTAGGTTTACAAAGAATAAGTCCTGGGGTCGATTTGCTCGACTAAAGGCGGTGCTCCAGCATGGCCACAGTCAAATGACTGAAACAAGTAAAAAGTAATCCAGAGGAAATGTCGCATGGTATTAAATCCAATACTCTAATTTCTTATTTCATAGAGGGGACAAACAAGGACAGACAAACGGATTAAGTCGATTACATCGACCCCAATGCGTAACTGGTTCTTAATTTATCGACCCCGAAATGAAGAAAGGCAAAGTCGACCTCGGCGGAATTTGAACTCAGAACGTAGCGGCAGACGTGCCCGGCGTGCTAACGTTTCTACCAGCTCGCCGCCTTCTAATTTCCAATACTCTAATTTCTACCAACCTATCGCCTTTCGAAACTGTTTCTAATTTAGGCAAAAAGGCTAGTAATTTTGGAGAACAGGAATTGCACTGAAAAAGTTAAGAGCCAGTACAAAAACAGCAAGCCAGTTAATGGAACGATCAACGTATTCTGCCAACCCTGATTCCTAAAAGAACATAGATTTTTTTAGTGAGAAAGTACAAAGCCAAATCAGTAATTGGTACTGAAGTGATCGAGTTTGGATGGCAAGTTTAACTATAGTATGATACGAACTGTGAACAAACATTGAAGTAATCTATTATATAAAATCCGTTCTGTCTGTGTGTGTGTGTGTCTTCTAGGATCTCGGGCATCCTCCATCCGATTGCGCTCAAATTTGATATGTAGATACCGACGGTATCAGGGCGTGTATAAATTACAAAAATCGATTCCAGGTGAGAGCGCGATCGATAAAGCCGTGGGAACGTGTATTTGACGCGCAAGTACATCAGTTGAAATTCGTCTTTTGCTAGTGTCTCAAATTTAGGTTAAATCAGCGTTTCTCAAAGGGGAGGCCTATGGGACGGTCGGACAAGTTGTTTTGAGAAAATTTGGTTTAAATGTTTGACAACTCAGCATCGTCCATTGGATGGGGGGCATTTTGCTCGTATACATATATACATAGATATATACACACATACACGTATACTTTAAGTAGTACACTCACACATAGGTGTGTGTGTGTAGTAATATACAATCAAGTATATCTTGTTCCAGTCAGTTTAGTCGGCGACTAAAACAGCACCTGCAGCAGGTCGACCGTTTGAGGAAATTGCTAGAAACCCAGCAGGACAAAAATCGAGACTTGGCCAAAGGACAGATAAAATCGAGCAAAGAGTGAACGAACAACGTAGCAATGATGCACGAGCACATCGATGGTGAATGTGTGCACTGTAAAACCACTTGGGAAGTGATGGGAAACTACTATGAATCCAAACCATTACTGTCCTGCGGATACCTTTGGTTGTGAAAGACTAGGCGATGGAATACCTATTTCTTTATTACCCACAAGGGGCTAAACACAGAGGGGACAAACAAGGACAGACATGGGTATTAAGTCGATTACATTGACCCCAGTACGTAACTGGTACTTAATTTATCGATCCCGAAAGGATGAAAGGCAAAGTTGACCTCGGCGGAATTTGAACTCACAACGTAACGACAGACGAAATACGGCTAACGTTTCTGCCAGCTCGCCGCGATGGAATACCGCTGGTATAAAGCATTTCTCTACCATTGGTAACTAACTCTCTGCTTCATTAAAAAATCCAGTATTTCTTACTGGTAAGTTCAATCCTTTCTCTTTGTGTGCCAAGTCTACAAACGTTGGCGATTAAGGATCTCCATGTCAAAGTCAGATTCAGGATTTTTCTTGGGAAACATACAGCAGTGACTTCCTGCTGCCTTCTGCTGGTTTATTTACAGTTTACTCCGCTAGTCTCCTGCTCTCCTGACAATGTCCTTGAGGCACGAGGCCTATTTAACTCTCAAATAAGAGGACTGGTTTACGTGACAGTAGGGCGCGTTCATCTAGAGACCAGCCCACTTCAGAGTCCGCCACAAGAGTATCTTTTTATTGACTCATAAGTGGAGCTCTTGACAGGTACTAACCAAATCAGGGCCAGAACAGATTTGAGAGTAGTGGTGACAAGCTTCATACATTCTCCAATTTCTTAAACTCCCAAGCTGGAATCTCACCATCGGATGCAGTTTAATGCCTTGCTCAGTTCATTCTAAACAATCACACGCACATATACCTTTTGGTAATGCGTCACCCTATCTGCGATTTCCACCTGCGATTTTCACCTACAATGTGATTTTTGGTTAGGCGTACAAATTGAAAAGACTGCATGTATACAATCAAAACACGGCTTTAAATTATACAGTGTGACTCACTGGCGGATTTGAGAGGGTGGCTACTATGGGATTTATGAGCCATAAAAATCACCAACATAGATCAAAGTGTAGTTACGCTAGAAATCGAGCAAGGATCTCCGTCGGCTTCGACGATGAATATTCCGTTGATCAATCAAATGAATTACATGTTAATTGAGCCCTGTGCCTGTCCAAAGCATTTTCATAAGTTTGCTATAAACGTCCATGCTTGTTTTCAGACTTTCAGTTAGCCCTTGCTCCATGCGTTCTGAATAATATTAAAACGTTACTTTCCTAAGTCCCAAGTTACCCTGGTGGTTGACAAAAATTGGGAATATATATGATATATATATGATGCAAAGCCTGGCAAACCTGTCCTGTGTATCACATGTGATACACAAGACTGGCATATGATTATGTAGCGTCTGTAGGAGAACATTCCACAGACACGTGTATCATTGATACAATTCTCAAATGAATCAGCGTAACACAATGTGACAAGCTGAATCTTTGACTTAAAGATACAATTCATCCGAAAGGCTTCCATATAGTTTCCGTTCGCCCAGTTTGACTAATATACACGTGTAAGCACATATGAACACGTTTTTCTTTTTTAGCAATCGGCAGAAATAACTGAGTCAAGGGCCGTGTTTCCTGCGCTGGCACTTTTGATAAAATTCTAGGCCCTTGAGTCACTCTATAACTTCTACCGATTATCTTTATATATAAAACTTTAGTTGTGTGAGTGTCTGTCCCATTCGATTTAAATTCCTAACTACTCCCACATTTTGCGGTGCAGTTTAACCAAAAGCGGGTACCTTATAGTCGTGATTCTTATCGAGCCCTTCTGGGTATTAGCGCGCGTCTACGATGAGTCTACGATTTAAAAAAAACAATTACCATCGTTTTTCCGCATTTTTAATCCACTTTTCGCTCGGGAAGTAACTCTCTAAAAATGCTTATATAGTTATTTCCCTTACAAACCCGAGCAACGCCGGGCGATACCGCTAGTTGACAATAAAAGAAAACATATGTATACTCATGTTTTGGGTTTTATCTTCCTCTGTGTGTGTGTGTGTTTACGTACATATAACACATACACACACACAAATCATTTTAATAATAGGGAGAAAGAAAGGCCTAAAATGCTCGAAAAGACCTTTGACTAGAGAGGACCCATATGTCCTGAGATATTTACAAATAGTCCTGCAGATATTAACAAATAGTTCTACATTTGTTCGTTTATCAAGTAGGAAAAACATTGTTAGATTCATGAGAGAATCCAGTGGGGAAAATCTTTGCATGATTATCGTACAGATACTGCAAGATCACCAGGATTGATGTTCGATTCCATGAGACTCATGCGCATGTGAATGCGTATACATGCATGGTATGTATCCGTGTGTGTGTGACACTGCATTGTTAAGAAAGATAACGTAAAGTGGATGTTCTTGTAACAAGCACTCCAGCTTTTATTGCGTGTATAGGGAAGGTAGGAAGATAGAAAAATCGTTCGCCGGGAGTTACAAAAGGGACTTCTTGAGTGCAGTATTGAAGAAGAATGAGTGCAGCATTTAAGGAGGTGGGGGTGAGAGCAGTATTCATTTAAGTGGGGGTTTTAAATACAACATTTGCATTAGAAACAAATACTGATATAGTTTAAAAGATGAACTCCCTTCCTTTCCTCCTCTCTCTCTCTCATGTGTCGTCTGTGTGTGTGTGTGTGTGTATGTGTATATATATATATATATATATATATAATGGGAAATATAATTCCCGCGATCACTCCCAATACTTATACTACATCCTGGACTTTCACAACCACCACTGCTTAGAAGGAAAAGAAGGGGAAAAACAGCATTATTTTACGCGTATACAAGTATATATACCTTCGCCTGAAGATCGCAATGGCGTGAAACTCAAGTTGCAAAACAAATTCAGTTTCAGATTGAATCTTTTAAAAAATATTTCCTCTACAACATGTATTGAACACTTCGTTCTCATTCATTCGACATAAAACAACGTATGTATATAATAACACACGCGCGTTTACAATAAACTAGGGAATAAGTTTAAAATCAAGAAAATCGCAGCAAAATTAGGAAAAGAAACAGTACTGATTAAACAAGGGGAGATAGAGAGATGGGAGAAAGACATACATAAAGATGATAAATCATATACGTACATCTACACATATACACACATACGTACACACGCTACATATACACTTTTATATAGATTTAATAAAAACTTCTACACGTGTTAATAAAACAGGGACAGAAAAAATATGCAAGTTTTTATTCATATTGTGTATACAACAAACATACGCATATACATATGCACACACGCAATATATACATACATTCTCATTGAAATATGTGAATATAAAATATATATATATATATATATATATATATATATATATATATATATATATATATCACAAGGAATGTATAAAGCAGACAAATAATGCCAGCAGCAGACAAACATGAAAATCAGCAAATCTACTCCCCTTCCTCCTTCTTGCGGTTCCTTATTTTCCTCCCTTAAATCTCATTACCACTCTATATCCTTCTTTCCTCTCCTTCTTTCTACCGACTATCCTTACAACTGTTTTCCGACACCCTCACTCCCTCTATATTTGTTTCCACCTCTGTTTGTACCTCTCACTCCTACCCCGATCACCAGCAATGCATTTTTCCCTTACCGTACCCACCCCCCTACACCTACATACACGATTCTCCGTGTGCGCCTGCATGCGCGCTCCTTATTACGCTCTCTTTACAAACTCTACCCCCCTCTCCGCCCCGCCGCAACGCTACAACTACTACTTCTAAATTTTTTTTCTCCTCTCACTAACCCTCCAGACGACCGGCCGCTCAACGAGGCTCAGCTACTCCAACTCCCTATGCTAATCCATCTCTATCTACACCCCTTTCAATCTGTTACTACACAAGACATGTAATAAAGGTTTGATCGCTTGGTGGGTGTGTAGCGCAATATGTGTGCGTGTGTACTTGTTTGTGTGTGTGTGTATAGCGCAACATAAGCAACTCTCAACCCTTGAGTCACTTATATAACTTTACATGATTCTTCTATTTTCTTCCTTCAAACACATAAAAACATAGAGCGTGTGCGTGTGTAATTTTTGTTCGTTTGCGACATTACAGGCGAAGAGAATAAGTTGAGAAAATGTACCGGCAACAATAAGGATGTGCATTTTCACACGGGTATGTATATGCGTGTATGTGTGTGCATATGTACACACACAATCATATACCATAGCCGTGATAATAAATATACGCTTGGCTACAAAATAAACAATTAAAACCTCCGCGATTCCCACCCATTAACAACCTGTCACGATAAGTAGTAGTAGTAGTAGTAGTAGTAGTAGCTGCAGCAGCAGCGTGCAACTACTACTACGATTTGGTTTTGTTGATGTGGTGGTCATGTTGAGATTCACCTAGAGTTGATTAGAATCAATCACCAAAGGAATCACTTTACAACTGAAAGGGTGGTGAATGTATGAGTGCTGATGGTGGTGAATGTGATGACAAATACTGTTCTGTAACCCTACGTCATCCCTTAACGAGTAATTCCCATGGTGGTGGTGTGTAGGGAAGTCGGCCTGAAGTCGAGGCGCGACTCAAACAACAGATCCATAAAGAGTGGCGATGCGATGAAAACGCAGCAATTTGAAATCACATCACTTAAGCATAACAATGCTTGCCACAGTGTGTGTACACAAGGCGAGATGTTGGAATTTCGGGTACGAGTAAACTATTAAATGCTCGCAGTGATGACGAATCCAGATTCCGTTCACATCCGTACTGGGGAATGCATTAAACAAATACCAGATACAATTACAAGATTAAATTCCTAGCAAATTTTTGATCACTATTGTTTTTTAGCCCTAAATAAGCAACCTATGTATCAAAGACAATTCTATACGCTGTAACCATGTATGTTTTTTTAGTTACCAGCGCGAGTGGATGGAGTCTTACATTTAGGCTACTATTTCCAGATGGTCGAGGAACCGTGAGCACAAGGGGATCCCTGGTATGGTTCAGTGCCACTTTAAAAAAATGGTTATCTTTTATCTTCTTTCAGTTGTTAGATTGCGACTATGCGGGGGCATCACCTTAAAGAATTTTTAGTCGAATGAATCGACCCCAGAACGTTTTTATTTTAGGTACTTACTCTATCGTTCTATTTTGCCGAACCGCTAAGTTACGGGGACGTAAACACACCAACACCGGTTGTCAAGCAGTGTTGGGGGTCACACACACACACACACACATATATATGCGACGGGTTTCTTTCAGTTTCCGTCTACAAAAAAATTCACTCCGAAAGCTTTGGTTGGCCCGAGGCTATAGTAGAAGACACTTGCCCAAGGTGCCACGCAGTGGGACTGAACCCAGAACTGTGTGGTCGAGAAGCAAACTTATTTACTGCACAGGCACAAAAGGTAGTGATAGTCACTTATATTAATACGTCGTGGGGTGGGGAGCATGACCGTCATGTGATCTCATTTCTCGCTTCACCATACAAAAGCACCGGTATTGGTGCTTGCATAAGAATGAAAATAACCATAATCATGATTAACAAAAACATTAAACCATTTCTTAACACTTGAAAAAGTTGTACAACCAAGAATGTTGGTAAATAAGATGTAGTGACGTTAAACGGAGTTCAATGCGTTAGCTGCGATCGTAAAATATAATAATTTCTAACATAAGCACAAGGATAGAAATTTGGAGCGAAGGGTTAGTCAATTACATCAACTGATAGTTTGTATTATCGACTCCGAAAATATATCATGGAAAGTTAGCCACAGTGGGAACTGAACGTGTATGTATGTATGTATATAAAAACGACAGAGCTAAAAACAGCAAAGTATTTTGTTCGCTATTCGACGATATCTGCCGATCCACCTTCTTAGCTATCGTAATAACAATTTTTAATTTAGGCACAAGGCCGGTAATTTTTTGAGAGCGACCTCATTCCTTAATACTTTATTTTATAGAACCCTGGAAGATGAGAAGCAAAATTTATTTCAGTAGGATTTGAACATAAAACGTAAAAGACCGTAATATAAAATACGTCCTATACATTTTGTCCAACGTTCTATCGATTCTGCCAACCCATAAGAATAACTAGTGATAATATAACAGCTTCGAACAAAAGAAAAAGCTATGAAATCGACTAAAGGGAAATTGTCACAACATTTACACACAGAGAAGAACAAGCTGCATGCATGCATTCATGCTGTGGTTAGGAAATTACTTCGTAAGCACATAGTCTCAGGTTCAGTCCCACCGGGTGGCATCTTGGGCAAGTGTCTAGCCCAGGGTGTGTAAGGCCTTGAGAGTGGATTTGGCAAACGGAAACTGAAAGAACTCATAGCATACCTGTGTGTGTATGTGTGTGTGAGAGAGAGAGGTGGAGGAGAGAGAGAATGTGTGTGTGTGTGTGTGTGTGTGTGTGTCTTCTTGTTACAGAATCGTATGAGTTGTATATGATTGTCACTGTCATACAAGCAGTGTTATTCATCTCCAGTATTCTGAGAGAAACATGTGTGATCACGGGGGAATATCACTTCGCTTGGAAACAGGTGAGGATCAGTGAAAGAAAATCTTGCAACCCATGCAAGCAGAGAGAAGTGAACTTAACAGCAATGATGATATCGATATAAATGCATATATATATATATATATGAACACATGCACAAACACATTGAGGGTTAATTTTCTTTCAGCTCAAAGCAGTTCACATATACTACAAACAAAATGGATGAAATCCATCAAGTTTCATGGAAAACAACTTGGCCATCTTGTGATTTTGAAGCTACAAATAATAGGAGATGACTCTTTTATGCATATAAATGTGTGTAATATATATACATATATATACATACATTTGTGTGTGTGTAGGTACAGGCAAGGTTGCATGGTTAAGAATTTCACTTTCCAGTCATATGGTATCTGGTTTAATTTTCCCATATGGTACTTTGGACGAGTGTCTTGAACTAGAGACCTAGGCTGTGCAAAGATTGTGAGTGGACAGAGAACCGAAATTAAAGAAGCCCATCATATGTGTTTATATGTATGTACGTGAGCCCTTCTCTTGATATCACACAATAGTTGCATGTAACTGTCACCCATAGAAATATCATCATTTGTTTCCAATTATCTGTGAAAACATGTCCATGGGACATATTACATTGTTTGAAAACAGGTAAGGGTTGGTGAAAGGAAGAGCACCAAGTCATAGTAAATTTGTCTCAACAAATTTCACCTGACACATACAAGCTTGAGAAAGCAGATGCTAAAACAATGGTGATCATCATCATCGTTTAACGTCCGTTCTCCATGTTAGCATGGGTTGGACGGTTCGACCGGGGTTCTGGGAAGCCAGAAGGCTGCACCAGGCTCCAGTCTAATCTGGCAATGTTTCTACAGCTGGATGCCCTGATGTTATACATATATACAGAAAGAGATGTCTGTAAGAGATAGAGGTTAAGAAACCATCTAAGTGATATTAAATACCCAATATACTACTGGATGTGTACCTATGTATTTTTAACTAAGTGTTTACTATTGCATGGCAATATTGCAATTGAATACTAGGTATGGGTGGGAGTAAATTGGAAATTTACCCAGGATTTTCTTATTTGCCCTATATATTTGCATGTATATATATAAACTTGCATGCATGCATGTATGTATATATATATATATATATATATATATATATATATATACACACACATATGAATATACATACATACATGTATATTCATTTATAAATATATGCATATACATATGTATATATAAATGTGTGTGTATACACATATACATATGCAAAAATATATATGCATATGTTTATACATACTTATGTACCCATATATATGTGTATGTATATACAACTATATACACATATACATATATTTATAGACACACCTACAAATGTGTGTGTTAATGTGTGTATGTATGTATTTACATACATATTTATGTTCACATCATCACGGTAAGGGACATGCATGTACTTTATATACTCAACCTAATGTTCCCATATACTCATTTAGTATCAGCATCCACATTCATCTTCCCCATTTATCAATTCCATGATCTCACTTCATTTTCTCAACTACAATCTATCCAGTGCAGTTTGGTGTCAAGAGAAAGCATGACTCCCTTGCCATAGAAATAAGCATCCACAGCATGCTCCCTGCAGAGTGGTTGGTGTCAGGTAGGAGATATCAAAACATGAAATCTACAAGCGGGATGTGGTTCTGCAACCCATCTAAAAGAGCGCCCAGTTGTTTATCAGGGATCCTTTGGACAACTTTGTTCTGACACTGCTTGAACATTAAGGAGTCTTGATTTCTTTCAGCACAGTATTAGACAAAACCAGACCAGTTAAGGCGAAATAGCTGTGTTACTTTACATTTAAGTGCTCTGAGTTTCATTTGTGTAATAGGTGTGAGGTACAAGGTCCTAACCTTGGGTGATTTTTAAACATGATGCTAAGATCATCTGGTCAATGTTGTTGGCATACTGATCATAAACATGCGTGTATTATAATATATCTAATATACATATTGCATATATCATGTTATACATATGTATGTACATACAATATATATATATATTTACACACACAAAGTAGATGACATACGGTCAAATGATTAAGCAGTTCACTTCGCAACCACAAGGTACAAGACTCAATTCCACCTTAAACAAGTGTAATTTTCTATAGCCTGAGGTCAACCTCAGGACAGAGACTGTATAGAAGCCTATAAGATGGATTGTAAGAGTAAGCAAAGGTCCAGCTTTGTCCTACAGTGTCTTGATGATTGTATGAGAGAATTACACTAGGGGTACATGTCTGTGGAATGCTCAACCACTTACACATTAATTCAACAATCCTGTTAGTTTAGCTGATTGAACAACTGAAAACTGTTGGTTGGAAAGTCTGACAGACACTTCCATTTTAAACATTTATACAAGGACCTCACACACAAAGAAGTGTGATGCACCTGATAATCTTACCATAAGGCTTATGGATAAAGGCCTTTTGTTTTGTTTTATTTATCTGGCTTACCATCAAGGGCATTAACTATTTCTGCATTTCATTACCAGGTCCTTGTTCTTTCTTTGCTATTATTGTCAATTGTTTTGTGGTTGAACTTTTAAATAACAGAGCAAAAGTAGTGCACATGAAATAGAATTTAACTTTTTCTCTTTCCATCATGTTACCTTCTTCAGTTTCTGGAAAGTGTATTGGTATACAGAGAACTTTTCCTTGTGTGTGGTGTCTTTCGGAGTGATAATAAGTATGGCAAAACTAAGCTAGATATTTACAATATAATTACTGAAATATAACTCATAGCAAGGAGATAAGTGATGCTACTGCCCAGAAATACCGATTCTCATACTGCACGTGGAAATATACACTTACAGCCTGCAAGAATAATTGAATAATTTTACACATGATTGTAACTGGTAGGGCATAACTGAATTAATTCAAAAGTGGTCGAGTACACCACACGCAAACATATACCCGTAAAGTAATTCGTTTACAAAATCAGTGTGACACAGTATCATAAAACTAGACCTTTGAATTTTAAGTGTAATCAATCTCACGGACTTCTACAGTTTCAACTCAACCAAATTTCTCTCAAAATTTAAAGCTCTAGCCATAGCTTTAGAAGTGACATATATACTCAAGATATCACATAGTAGCATCAAGCCCAGATTCTTGTGATTGTAAAGTAAACATGTTAAACATTCAGCCATACTGCACATCATACTTGTATTATCCAAACAGACCTACATAAGAATTCACACCATTCCAGCGACTCCAGCGAGATTGGCTTAGCACATAGTCATCAGGGGCAGATAATTAGGAGGCATACGGTGTATGCATGGACACATGTTTGGTTTCCACCGGATAGCTAGGCATTGTTGGCAGCACATTTATTCAAGTTAATTAGTATGTGTTAGTCCATTTGTGTATCTAAGGATGTCGATGAGGTGCGGGGAATGCGATAGGTAGACGGGTATGGTTTGATGAGAATAATACTGAAGAGCCCCTATACAATATATATAAATACAAAATATTTATATATATATCAATTTTACATATACCATGAATGTATTTTATACACACATATATATATGTAATCTATTTCATAAAGTTATATAAATCGACAAAAATATGATCTATATCTTTATAGAAAGTCTATATTATATAAATATCTTACATGTATATATCACATGTACATAACAATATATGTATTACACACACACATATATATATCATGTATATGTTATATGCATATAAATCCCACCCTCTCTTATGTTGTTTGTGCGCGTGTATGTGTTGCCTTTTAATAATATATAAATATATATATATATTTATTATGAGGTGGGAGCGCTAAGCAGTCAGGTGTATAAAAGTAATGTTAATACCAGTTCAAATATGCTTGTGACACGTTCGAACTCGTAAGCACGCCATTCACTGTGTTTTGTCATAACATTGCATTTCTACAAGAACTGCGAGAAATTTTCCCCATCACAAAACACAGCGAATGGCTAGCTTACGGGTTCGAACGTGCCACAAGCATATTTGAACAGGTAATATCATTGCATATACACATATGTATTTCTTCTTCATAGAATATAAATACAACATATATAATTATTAAAAAAAAGTATTATATATTTATCTATATATATTCCTATGAAATATTCCACACACACACACATAATGTGTATATGACGATATATATATATATATATATAAATATATATATATATATATATTGCCTCTACCTGTGTATGTGCATAATTCCATATGTGTAATGTAAAAATTGTTAAGGTGTGACGTTAATAAAATGAAATACACCGGACCGTAGAGACAGCTGTGAGACAGACATGACACACGGAAATGAAGTGGAATAGGGGAGGGTTCAGAATTTGACACATACACTTATGAAACGAAACGCAGAGTGTGTGTGTGTGTGGATAGATAGATAGATAGATAATTCGTTAGTTTATATGTACATTTATATATATATATATCAGTTAGATTACAGTGTATTATATTATATAAATTAGATTACAATCCATTACATACATGTATGTACATAAATTCGATATTACATTTATAGATTCATTTATATATACATACATACACTCACGCATATATATATATATATATATATATATATATATATTTATATCTATACACACACGCGCGCAAATATAAATTCGATAACATGACACACAGAGACACTTCCTTACACAAATTCGAATACATTACATTACTCTCGTACATTTGAACAAGTATATGTATGTGTATGTAAGAATGGATTTATATATATGAGAGAGGGAGATTGACAAATAGACTTTAAAAAAAAAATAAATAGAAATGGGCGGTGATATACATAGACAGTGACAACAGATTTCATATATATATACTCACACATACATAGAAACAAACACGCGTATAGAAATAGAAGGGATATGTCTATACTTACTCCGATGTCTTCCAGGTCAATGAGAGACGTTGGTGATGGGGCATCGCGGCTTTTCTCCAATAGCTTATTCTTCCATTCCAACCAAAGGCTCGGTTCCGAATGGAATCTTTTAAACAGTAACAGTTCGTAACCATGGAATATGTGAGCCATGGTGAACCCAGCACAGCGGCCAAGGCTGGCATGCTCTGGGGGAAAGAGATAGACTTAAATTTTTCTTCTTTTATGCCTTTCCTTGTATGATATTCTGCTTTGGTTTGGGTCTTACAGTGAAAAGTTTCAAATCTGTTGACAGAATATATATATATAAATATATATATAATATATAAATATATATATATATTTATATATATATATATATATATGCGCGCGTGTATGTGACTCTTCTATAACTAGTGATATTGCTTTCCTTCCCTGTTACATCTCTTCATTCATCAAAGAAAACTGGCTTGCAGCTAGCTAACTAGCTTTGCTGACTGCTCTCTCTCTCTCTCTCCTTCGCTCGCTCTGTCTCTCTCCCTAATATATGACGATGTTGACGAGACGGACGTCAAAAACACAACACTCACAGAACACACCACCACCAATTTAGTTACGAATTATTGTCAATCAAATTAATTAATTATTACTATGTTGTTATTATTATTATTAATCCTTGTAATTATTGCTCCTGTAAAAATCTGCGCTTGGTTACCATTCCCAGCGACCGCCACACCACACGATTGCCCGTCGTCGTCGATGACGGCTGCGGCGGTTTGCGTACATGTCTGACAAAACAATCCAAGCTGGGATGGTCGCCATCATCGCTGCACGTCTCCCTCACTCTTTTTGTCAGTCTCTTATTCGCTTACCTTGTATCTTTTTTCTCTCTCTCTCTCACACATACACTCTCTCCCTCTCTCTCATTCATTTATTCTTTCTTTCTTCTTTAAATTTTATATATGTATATATACATATATATACATATATAAAACTTGTGCAAACATTATCTCCCCTGGTAAGTGGGTTGTTCTCCGATAGATGAGGCGCACTTCCTAGGCTAAAACACAAAGCACTCGCAGGGAAAAGAAAAGGAATGGATGATGAGAGAGAGGGAGATATAAAAAGGCACTTTTCCTCCCTTTATCTTTCTCTTTCTATCTATTTACCTACTTTTATTTTCTCTCTAGTACTTGACTAAATCAGTCTTCGCTCACTCCTCTTACTCTCCCTCACTTAATCCTTCTCATACATTCACCCTCTCTCTCTCTCTCTCTCTATCTACTTATTTCTCTCCTTTGCTTCTCATTATACCTTTGTATTTCTTTATTTCTCTACTTTCTCCCACTACATGCACCCTTAGAAAATAGAAGATAATAATCCCTGATGAAAAATGTTTTATTTTTAGATTGCAAGACAAAATTATTACATATTTACGTACAAAATAAATAAATACATATACATGTAAGAAAGTAGAGATAGAGATGAATGTAGGAAAGAAAGAGAGAGGGGGGTGTCTAAATGTGTGTGTTTGTTTCCATAAAGCATGTGATTCTTTTAACATAAAAACAAACATATGTATAATAATGTATGCATACGTGTATGTATCTATGTGTATATATGTGTGTGTGTGTATGTATGTATTCATATATGTGTATATACATATGCCTGTGCATATATGCATTATATACATATAAATATATATAATTAAATGCACATAAGTATATGTGTGTGTGTATATATATATATATATAATATATATATGTAAGTGAACATTATATATATGTTCACATATATATATGTGTGTGTGTGTGTATATATATATATATATGCTTACACATACATAAGATTGTATATATATATGTATGTATGTATGTATGTATGTGTGTGTGTGTATGCACGTTTGCATGAAATATGTGTAGTTAACCAAAATATTTAACTTCGTACGCCGAAACAATTCTTAGAAATATCAGTAAAATAGGAATATACATTAGGGGTTTATTAATTTTGTTTCTTGAAAGGAAAAAAATAATGATAATCCAGCTTTTATTTCTTGGTATATAACAATAATTTGTTAAAGACTATGTTTTCGTAAAGAAAAGAGAAGAAAAAAAACTGGATCATATGACATTCATGACATTCCGAAAGGCATTGGAACAAGGTGGCAGAGTATAGAATATAAAGAGAATTGAAAGGGCTCAGGGTGAGGATTGAAACGAGGATAGGCATCTCGGATTATATGCATTGGCTCTCTCTGCACTACAGTGCTCGTCACATCATAATATTCAATATTCTGAACAAGCGTGTGACGGGTAGAACTTCACAGCTATAATTATTTAGATTTCTCATAGGCACGTACACGTGCACCTGAGTGTGTATGTTTATTTGGTTGTGTAAGATGTATGTGAGTGTGTTTGTAAGCGTGCACGTATTAACATTTATGGCGAGCGATAGAGGAAGTCAAGTTAGCGAACGGGTTTCGATCCTCGGTTGGAGCCAATACACTTCTCAAATATGGAAAATCCTCTGTCTCATCCCTCATCTTCTCGATAAATTTGCACGCCTCTGCGAGGTTGCTTAACCTGCTAGATAAAGCAGTCATATATCTCTGTCTTATAACATACTCCACGTCTTAAACAAAGGACACATTAGATAATGTGGTCCCACAATTCCCTAAATAAAAGGCGATAGGATCATAGCTGGAATGCCTTTGATCAGAGTTCTGCTCGATCACGGTTGCCCTATATCAGTCGATCAATTTTTGCAAAAGGCGACCCAGGGTAATTCCCCTCAGATACATCAAATTTATGTCTATTTATCCTTTTTTTCTATATATTTATGTATAGCCAGTATTTGGTTAGATAGATATTGTATGTCTCTTTTTAATATTTGGAAGGGTGAGGCTGGTTTATTTCTAACAAAACAGAGTTCTGTATGCGTGCGCGTGTGTGTGTGTCTGCGCGCGTGCGTACATGAGTGTGTGCGTGATTGCGTGTGTATGTGTGGTGCCCCAGCATAGCCGCAATCCAATAACTGAAACAAGTAAAAAGAAAAGAAACTATACGTGTGTAGCTAGCTAGCGAGACAGACAGACAGACAGACGGGCTGGCAGGCAGGATAGATAGATAGATAGATAGATAGATAGATAGAAGATAGATAGATAGATAGATAGATAGATAGATAGATAGATAGATAGATAGATAGATAGATAGATATAGATAGATAGATAGATAGATAGATAGATAGATAGATAGATAGATAGATAGATAGATGGTTGGCTAGCTGGATGGATGGATGGATAGATGGAAGGGTGGATGGATGGAAGGGTGGATGGATGGGTGGGTGGGTTGCTTCGGTCGGTCGGGGTGTGAGCAAGCGAGCGTTTGTCTGCTGCTACTATTTTATAGGGCACAGTAACAGAACAAGGTACGCTTGGTTGGCTGATTGGTGGGCTAGTGTAGGGCTCGTGATTGATGGGAATCGATGATTGGCTGAAAATCTGAACCTTTCGAATTTTGCTTCGATTGGTTCCGAGGAAACTTGCCATAGTTTATGGTTTTATTTTTCTTTTATTTGTTGTTTCTTTGTCTCCTTGTTTCCACCTGAATTAATTTTTCAGTTTTTTTTTTGTTTTTTTTTCAAGCTATTATTTAGATGCGATGGAATTTATGGACATTAAAGACTTAGAAATACAACTAGAAATTCGAATTATGTATAGATAAAAGTTTGGAGATAATAGGGGAAAGTATGGTGGCGAAAATAAAAAAATAAATAGATGGATAGATCGA
>NC_043007.1:37640242-37647742 GCF_006345805.1 Octopus sinensis
TTTTGGGTCTGCTGTAGGCAATATGTGCTTTTTGTGGGTGCTTGGGGCATTAAACGGAAAGGACACCCCGCGTACGAATTTTTTCCTACGAGAGTTCCGGACCCCAGTTAGGAACTCATTTGCATACAGCCAATCAGAGCTCAACTATCAAACTAATTTATGAGCGCATAACAAGTGATTGACGATAAGATAAGGTCATGTGGGTAAGAAATGACCATGTTTCTTTTCTCTTTTAATAATGCTTGTTGTCCTTGTTAGGCATAATCTGAGAGCTGAACGACACCTTTCCTTTCACACTTTTCAAACAATACTTCAACCGTCCGCCAGCACCAACGGGGTTTCTGCCACCAGTAACAACCTTTGTTAACTTGACAACAAAGTCAAAGTGAGCTTTAATTGGCTGTATGCAAATGAGTTCATTACTGGGGTCCGGAACTCTCGTGGGGGAAAAAATTCGCGCCCCGGGCTGCAACACACTCTAGTTACGCTAGTGATTTCAGGGTTAGACTACAATTTTCTAACAAATGACTTGATTTAAGACTTCTTGTTGAATCAACTGAAGTGCTCTTTTGACTATCACAAAAACTATCACAACTGAGCGACGAAGATTTTGGCACCTCAAGAAATAAATTTAATAGGGGATTTAACTGTTTATATGTGTTATTAGATGGTTAAAATAACTCTGTTATCTAATTGCTTCATTTCCAACATTACGTTCTCAAATCAAATCACTTCTTCGACAAGTACATCTTCGAAGTTTCGAAAGTGTCAGCCTGTTTACAAAATCACCGAAAGATGCACCAAGAAGGTAACTTTGCAGCAATTTCTCTTTATAAATCGTTGCATCTTACATTTCAAATTACGAGAACTAAGCAAAGCAAAACAGAAATGCTGTGTACTGCATTATGAATTAATCTATATTGCTAGTGTATGCAGTTACGCGAATTAGACGGGACAGTTTAACTGAATCCAAGTTTGTATACAATAACCTACAGATATTTCTCTGGACAGAAGATGGGCGTTCTTTCTCTGAAGATGGTACAACATGGTTAAAAGGTCAATTCTGCAGATGGATTGACTGAACTGCTTGAGTAAGAAGTTGGAAGAAAAACCGCATAAGACATTGTTTCGAATGTTTTCGTCCTGAGTTCAAATCCCGACGAGGTCAATTTTGCCTTTTGGGTCGATAAATCAAATTACCAGAATATGAAAAAAACCTTACCTGCCCGGTTAAAGCAGGGCGGCGAGGTAGTCATCACTATGTACTCGGCTAAAAGACGGATCCTTCTACATAATTCCACAAGTCAACAATGCTCAGACAGCGAACGAGGGCATGCAGAACGGTTTCGTCGCTCTACGCTCATCTCGTACAAGTCCGTCAGACGGTTCATCCGACTTTGTAGAGTTTATCTCGAACCAGTAACGCCTCTTGATAGAACTGCCAGGCCAAGGACTTCTGGAAATTATCTATGATAGTCCCTCGCCTGAAAGAACTCCGGAACAAACTAGCCAATTCGTTATCATACTTCCCTGTCACTACTCTTCTACAGATTTCTAAAGTGGAACATCCATCGATCCCCGTTGCCCGACTCGTAAAAGGCGGTGAGCGCCTGGTGATACTGTAGGTGTCAGGCACCCAGTTTCAGTTTTTGCTTCACCAAAGACCTGCTGCTCCGTCAAGGACACGAGCTTCAGAAAGACGTACGTACCTCACGAATGGTGCCGACACAGGTTCTTCGTCAAGGAAATGATGCAGGTGGTGCAACCTCATTGTGTGTCTGAGCATCAACAGCTACCGCATACCTAAGCTGCCTCTCTTGAGGGTACTGGCAACAGACTGACCACTTGACCAATGGAACGCGTCCCTTCGACGGGAAACTGAATACAGACACTTCACCCTGATCAGATGGTAGCTTGGGCAAGGCACAACGATCAGGCGTCCTTTCAGTGACAGTTTCGTCTCTGCCAATTTGTTCATCCCATCATCTCAGTTCTTATCCACCTGGAGATCGGAACAGAACCAGACTCTAAGCTGTTTAACCGATCCCTCAGTTCAGCGTCTGATAACGCCGTCCGACAGTGTGGGGCTACATCTCCAAGTCCCTAGCTGCTAGTCTACCGATTTGTTGGTTTTAATCTTGGCACCAAACACCGATTTGTATTCCTTTAAAATGGTCCAACCGTCTCTACTTCGGAGGCGTGCAACACCATTACGATAACGTCGTCCGTGTACGTCGGCACTACCCTCCCGGGTCCTAGTTCGAATGGGATACCCCTCAGCTGTCCCAACCTCCGCAGCAGTGGTTCGAGAACCAGCACATACAGAAAAGGCAAGAGCAGGCAGTCCTAACGGACCAAGTGTGCAATGCGAAACGGTTCCGATTGGTAGCTATTTATTTTGACCATTAAGTAGCGACCGGGTTCAGAACGACTTCCAAGTAACGATGGTCAACCGTATCGAATGCCTTCGACTGACCCAGATTGATCAAAGCCACACCGAAGCACAAAGCAGAAGTTGCTGTGAATATATCTGTTCGGGATTGCGCACGTTAGAGCTTCCTCACCCTGCTCACCAACGACAAGCACCAGTCTTTTCGCTAAAACTGGTCAGTCTTAAACTCTGTATTTAGCAGAGTTATAACCCGAAAATTATCTACGACTTACCCGACGTCCTTCCTCAGCAGTACTGTCACAGCTGCAGGATTTCTTCCTTTCTACTGCCAGCTATCAAACAAATTTCGTGTTAACTTTAAAAAAATTTGTAGCAGAGACTCTCCCAACCGGGTGATTTGTACAATCACTCATCGATTCCTGTATTTCAGTTGCTGATATCGGCTTTTCGGCTGATTGGTTGAGGGAGAAGTTTTGAAAGGTCTTTGCAAAGCATTTCCATTAGGCATTTTTCTAAAAATAAAATTTTTTTTATTTATTTAAAAAACCTAACATAGAGTGGAAAACTTTCACCTTTAACTTTTTTTAGATCTGTCTATATTAAAAGTTTATCTTTGAGAGTTTTGGCGGATGAGCCTTCCCCATTAGTAGCTAAGCATTTGTTATTTAAAACTTCTTTGAATTAAATGTTGCTCTTTAAAACTACAGTAAAGCTGATGTGACTTTTCTTCTTGTGATTTTTCACTGTTGCTTTTATTAATCTTGTGATTTGTTTTTCCTGTGATTGTGGTTGAAATAATGTTTGCGATTAACGTTAATTTTCACAGAACTTTATTGTTAGACTAGCAGTATCGCCCGGCGTTGCTCGGGTTTGTAAGGGAAATAACTATAAAGCATTTTTAGAGAGTTATAGCCAAAAAACAGCAAAAAATGCATTAAAAATGGAAAAAAAATTATGGTAATTTTTTTTTTAAATCGTTGACTCATCGTAGACGCGCGCTAATACCCAGAAGGGCTCGATATGAATCACGACTATAAGATACCCGCTTTTGGTTAAACTGCACCGCAAAATGTGGAAGTAGTTAGGAATCTAAATCGTAGGAGACAGACACTCACACAACTTCACTTTTATATATATAGATATATCTCGCCTCAGCTTCGTCGCTTGGAGAGGTCCCTGGTCTCGGGCGGTTTGTAGTAGTCGAAGAGGAGAGTCTGTAATTGTGCATATTTGTGTTTTTTCCTGTGGTGAGTTGTAAGGGCATTGTTAGGAGCTTTTATTTCGAAGTGAGTTTGATATTGTAGTTTGGGGGATGTCTATTGCCGTTGTTCTTACTGCTGCCGCAACAGTAGATACTTCAGTAGTTGATTCAGTTTTCGTCGCTGCTGTTGTTTACTTTTCTAGGATCTTTTCTGTTTGAACGGCAGTTTTTTCTAGCGGTGTCATATGAAACTGTCACCCATAATTATGACTCTAGTATCGATTTATTGCATTTCAATCTGTTTTAGGGTTAGGGTTAGTTAGGATTAGTTACGGTTAGGATTAGGGGTGGGGGGAAGGGTATTTTTTTTCTTCACAAATGTAAATAAACCCAATCTGTTTCTTAACCGAGGGACATATTCATACGGCACAAAATCTTTTTTTTACCTCAATAGACGTCATTGATTGGTTGAAATTGCAGAAATTGAAGAAGAAAAAACAACAAATATCTTACAAACTATAGAATTTTCTCAATAAAGCCAAGAGAAAGAGATATTTTATAAACACATTCTATCAGTATACGAAGTTTAAAATGTTTTAGTTACCTAGAAATGATGTTAAAAACTGCCGTTCAAACGGAAAAGATCCCTTTTCTATTGCTTCTGCGGTGATTTTTGCTGTTGCCAGCTTTATTGTAGTTGGCCTTGATGCTGTTTTGTACGTGGCATTGGCAGGAACCTCAGTATTTTTCGTTCTACTTTTTGTTTCTGCGGTTGGTACTATTTATTATAAAAGTAGCTGTGGTTGGCGCTATTAGGTGAATGTAGCAAGGATGGCACGTATGAATAACGAAGCAAGCGGAAAGTGTAACCTCTCGAAAGAGCTGTTCTTCACTCCTGCTCCAGAGCGTCGGCTGCGGGGTCATTCCGAAAAGCTCTACCTGCGACGATTTCATCTCAATCGAAGGAGAGGAGCTTTCTCCGTCCGGGTTGCAGATCCGTGGAACAAGCTGCCAGACGAGATGGTGAAGATGCCGATGACCGCTTTGTTCAAAGCCTCCTTTGACCTCAAGTGGCCTAAACTCTTTACATGAACACCACCCTGTACTTAACTCCATGTCCCCCTACATGGCCTTGCTATTTGCTTTTGAGCCAAATTAACTAACTAACTAACTAACACCTTGAGCATAATCCTATGAATCCGGAAAAATTTTAAACAGAGAGTTACTTACTTGCAAATAAATGTGTTAACATGTGACATTAATGACCGAGGTTACCGTGGTCGTTTCCGTAGGCTTTTCCTTCCATGGATAAACCTTATCTGCTTCCCCCTTTACACTTTACATCATGACATTTCTGTGATACACGATCCCTATTGATCGTTTTTTCTTTTCTTTATTTTTCCTTTCTACGATCCCTTTTGATCGAAAACCTACCCCACTTTTTTTTTTCTCCCCCAAAAGAAAAGCTCTACTTTGTAATTTGTCCCGTCTGTGTCCAGCCCTGTGTGGCTAATAAAGAAACATTACAAAAAGCAGCACCTGAGTTTTCTCTCTGCCACCGTAATATTCAGTTTTTGTCTAATTGGGAGTTCTACATAATCCAGAATTTTGTCTAGATTTTTTTAGCTTGGCTTGAATAATGACTTCCAGCTCAATTTCTGATCACTTTTCCAATCGGAGGCGAGTCATCATTCTCTTCTCTCGTATTTGGACGATAACTTCTGAAACAAAACAAAACAAAATCACCCGTTTTGGTGACATAATGTCTCAAAGCAATCATTCTCACTTTTAAATGTTCCATATCAAATATTTACAAAGAACGAATCTAACCAGAATTCGACACACTTTCGTTTGGCATGTGTGATGGGGGCGCTTGTAAATGTTATAGTTGCCAAACATATTGTTTACTGGGGGACTACCTTCTCCTAAAATATTTTTTATACTTTTGCTTGGCAAATTATGTGCATGTGGACTAGTTTTATAGTTGTTGCTTTCGTTTACCGTATCTTTCGAAACGTTTTGAGCAATGCTGTTATTTTCTGTTATTCCCATTTACTCGGCCAACGACGCTTGAACAGATTTGGTTGACGGAAACTGAAAGACGAGTGTCGTATGAGTGAGCGCGCGCGCACACACACACACGTATGTATGTATGTATGTATGTATGTATGTATGTATGTATGTATGTATGTATGTAGTATGTATGTATGTATGTATGTATGTATGTATGTATGTATGTATGTACGTAATGTCAGGTCACTTTCGAGTGCTACTGGTAACATGTAACCCAGTACAACCTGTTGCATGGTCGGGTCGTCGGCGACTAAACCGGCAACCTCACCAAGCTTAGGGTGTTTATTGGACACCCTGCGGGATGAAAAACAAAACTTGTCAAAGGGCGGAGGAACTCTTGAGAGTCAACGGCCATCCAATAAATGTCTTAAGGCTGTATCATGCGCGGAGACATAGAAATAATCGGACTGAATACCCGATCGCGCGGTTAAACTATTGGGAGTGAAGGACTCCTAGAAATGGATCCAATACAACGTTAAAAATTCAGCACAATGGTTGGACTAAGACGAGCCGACAAAATACACTCCAAAAGATAAAATTCATCAAAAGAAGCTGATGGTATGTATTTGGTGGTTTGGCGCCGGGGTGATCCATTATGATTTCATTAAACCTGGCTCATCAATCACGGCCGAAGTATACTGCAGCCAAACTGGACCAAATGATGCAGAAACTCACAAAAAAAAAACCTAGATTAATCAACAGATCCACTCCTATTTTATTGAAAGACAACGCCAGGCCAAACATCGCAAAAATGACACTGGCGAAACTACAGGAGTTGGAAGTTCTCCATCATCCACCATACTCGCCTGATCTTGCCCCCACTGACTACCACTTCTTCCAGAATTTGGATAACTTTTTGATAGGAAAAAAGTTAAATTCCGACGATACTGGAAAACAATATTTTATTGACTCTAGATTGCCAAGCTTTTACAGTTCCGGGCTGGACAAGCTATCACTGAAATGGCAAAAGTGTATTGACAATATGGGTGCATACTTTGATGAATAAAACTATTCTTTGTATTTATAAAACATAAGCAAACCTTTTTTTTTTTCTTTTTTACAAATTTCATACTTAACGACTTAATAACAATGACAGAAACGACAGTAATAATATGAAATGTAATAATATGAAATGAACTAGTGTGAATAGCTGTATTAATGATTATGACAATAACTACAACTGTAGTAGTAGTAGTATAGTAGTAGTAGTGTAGTAGTAGTAGTAGTAGTAGTAGTAGTAGTAGTAGTAATGATGATGATGAGAACGAGTATAATCATTTTGGAGCACTTGGGAGCGGGAACTCAGTGATGTTTATAATAGCTTTAGTACGGATTATAGTAATGTAAGTGTTGATGGATTGGTTAACGAACATAACAATTCTACTTATTATGACTGTGTATCGTATAATGGTATGAGCTAAGTAACCTACAATATTCTCATCCCGACGTTAATTAGATTATGTAATTGTAAGAAGAACCTAAATGCCCGCTAGGAGATAAATGCTTGACCAAAATCATCGTATATAACTGTAATGTTAAAACTAATCTACATACTTTCATTTACACGGGTTCCACTTTTCTCCATTTTAAAACCAAGATTACATAATCATCTTCATACATTTAGAAGAAGAGATAAAGCAAAAACAACACTATTCTCCGCGAAGGTCGGGGGTTAAAAAGGACAAAAATGTCGATTTTCACTTAACATGGAACATCGCTAGCCACGCTAACCTTATGCTACTGATAGATATGGTTGCAATTTCTGCTGTTTGGAATTGGTGGTAACCTTAAAGTGCACGGGTGATGTTATTAATAGATCGGATGAATTAAGGAT
>NC_043007.1:37652742-37660242 GCF_006345805.1 Octopus sinensis
CATTGCATCTTGCAACCTTTTCAATAGTCATTGATTCTTCTGTTATCCGAGCTGCGTTCTTTTTGTTTGTTTGTGCACATGTGTGTGGGTCAATGTATATATATATATATATACACACATACACAAAATATATGTATACATACACACACGAGATATATATATATGTATATATAAATATATACATATATATAAACACACAAATTTTATAATTATAAGCATAATTATAATTAGGGTTCAGCAAATTGCTTCACCACATACTGAAATTTAGAAATAGCAGGTATTTAAATTATTAGTACTCACGAATTTACAATTGAAATACTACACTGAAGAAGGAAATAAGCAAGTAAAAATAAATATTTTACATCTCTTTAATCCTGAAACGCGTATGTCATTGATCAAAGCCAGGTGGATTCGTTATTTTTTCTCTTTACCTACGTCAATTAAGAGTAATGCTGTCTGAGAGATATCATATGGTAGAGGAATAGTATTTAACTGTTATTTCTAAATTTCGGTATGTGGTGAAGCAATTTTCTGAACCCTAATTATAATTATGCTTATAATTATAACATTTTTGTATAAGGTTACCGATAAAGGTTATTTTAACATACCAAACTACTTGATAAAATTATTAATTATTAATTAGTTAATTAATTTTACTCTATATTATTATTGAATATATATATCTATATAAATATGTATGCACACACACTATATATATATATATATATATATATATATATATATATATATATATATATATATATATATGTGTGTGTGTGTATATATATACATAAATATATATAAATTAGAAAAAAATCCACCTTTTATCAATTCAAAAATGAAAAAAATTAAATTATACTATTTAGAAAAATTACATATTATAGATAGATCAAACATATAACAATGATTCACTAAATTTTATATTTTGTGAAATTTGATTTAGTATTTCTAAATTGAATTTTTCCCTGTAAGTTTGGAATAATATTCCCTCATATTATTATTATATATAAATATATATATATGTGTGTGTGTGTGTGTGTGTGTGCATGCATGTATACACACACACACACACACAAACACATACACACATACTGGGTTGAGAAATGGTAACTAGGGAGATAAGATACTTGTGAATAAAGTCCATATGGCTTTTACACTGATATTTTATTTATCAGCCCACTTATGTTATTTATGTGCATGTGTGTATGAGAGAAAGAGAGAGAGAGAGAGAGACTATAGGTGTTTGTGCGGACACAAATAAATGCATGTATGTACTAACACACACATATATAAATACATATTTTTCCTATTAACATGCAGCTTTCTGTCTCACTGAATATATGTCTCTGTGTGTGTATATATAACACACACACACATATATATATATATATATATATATATATATATACGTATGTATATACATACATATATATATATGTATGTATATATGTATGTATATTCTCGTGTACAAAAGCATGTTTAAATGTAAACACACAATATTTACAGAGATAAGTATGTATAGATTTATATATATATATATATATATATATATAAAATAAATATAAGAGAGTGGTCACTATAGGCTCACTCTAGCACCAGTTATCCAAAAGGTTTCAACCACAAAAATACATGTTTCCCATGAAAGTCAGTACGATTGTTAGCTCACACGACAGGGCAAATAAAAAATAACAAAAATACAGATTATTTTGGGACAATGTTTCGCTATTAATGAATTAATGTAATTTTACTTACAAAAAAATCCACTTGTAGCTCCTCAGCCAAAACTATCTGGATGAAATCCACCCAATCACACGCCAGATTTTACCATAACGATAAATACGCGTGTGGTTCATTGATTACATCCGACGTTATAATTCAAATGCCCCAACTAACAGCGCGCCAAATTTTCACACGGAAAACAAATACAGCATTTAGAAATAAATGCAGCATAATTATAATTAATTAATAAGGGTGAGAGAATAGATACTAATTTAATAGTATATCTATTCTACACCAAGTGGCCTAGTGCTCCGAGAAACCTGGATTATTATAATATTTTATAATATATTATAATATTTTTACAAAATAAATATAAGAGAGTGGTCACTATATGGCTCACTCTAGCACCAGTTAATCCAAAAGGTTTCAACCACAAAAATACATACTAATTATATATATATATATATATATATACTCTGTGTGTGTTTATGTATATATATATATATATATATATGAAAATAACACCAACATATCATTTTAACAGATATATCTAACAAAATTACATAAAATTATCTCGAAATACAAAAGAGTAAATTTATTCAATAAAACCACCATTGGCTTCAACCAAAGCCTCCAGGAAAATTGAAAATCTCTTGCAACTCTTCTGGACAGTCTCCTTGTTTAAGTTGGTGAATGCTGCCATAATCCTTGCCTTCAGTTCATCTTTGGTGTTACAAGGAGTTTTGTTGGTCTTTCACTCAACTGCACCCCACACATAATAATGAAGGGTGTTGCTGTTTGGAGAGTTAGGTTGCCAGACGTGGTCGCAAAAATTGTCTGACAGCTGTGACTGAGTTCTCCTGCTTCTGTGGCATGTTACAGAGTCCTGTTGCCGGACATAGGATCTTCCAGCAGCCACCCTTTTGATCCAGGGTAGCACTACCTCCTCCAGGCACATGGCATAGGCATCCTGCTGAGTCTGAGGTCATGAGGGAAGATGAATGGAGGCATAACGTCACCATCATTAGTTTGATTTTTATAACTCTCGGTATGTTTTAGGTACACGGCAAACCAACGGTTGTTCTGTGTATTCACCATCAGATCATATTGGAGATTCTCGTACAAATGCCATGCAGTACAGCATGTTGCTTCTAAATTTCTAGCAGAGTAAATTGTGACATGGTGATGGCTTTCTCACAGAAGGTGCTCATCTATGCCATGTAGTCCACAAAATCAAAAACAAACAAGGCACATGGGTGAAATTCAAAATATAATATAGCAGAAAGTTACCCATTGCACCCTCCATGTATATCTATATATATAAAACTGAGAATGTCTGTCTGTGTGTCTGTTTGTGTGCATCACTAAAACTTGATAACTACTAAACCGATTTCATTGAAATTTTACACATGCCCTACTTAGGCTCCTTGGAGTGCCATGGGCCAAAAAAATTTTCGACTTCTTCCCTAATGCGAGCCCAGAGCAATCTCTTTTCTCTTAAAGTGTTTCAGTATTACACGCCAAAAGTGAAACAATAACATCTCTCTCGTAACGTGATATAATAGTTTCACTATTGTGTGGTTTCAATTTCAATTACTTTCGCTTGCCAGCCTCGCCTGGCCCCGTGCCGGTGACACGTAAAAGCACCATCCGTTCGTGGCCGTTTGCCAGCTCTGTCTGGCACCTGTGCAGGTGGCACGTAAAAAGCACCCACTACACTCATGGAGTGGTTGGCGTTAGGAAGGGCATCCAGCTGTAGAAACACTGCCAGATCTGACTGGGCCTGATGAAGCCTTCCAGCTTCACAGACCCCAGTTGAACCGTCCAACCCATGCTAGCATGGAGAACGGACGCTAAATGATGATGATGATGATATATATATATATAGAGAGAGAGACAGAGACAGAGACAGACAGACAGACAGACAGATAGATATATCATCATCATCATCGTTTAAAGTCGATTTTCCATGTTGGAATATATACAGATATCTATCTATCTATCTATATATATATATATATATATATATATATATAGACTTACATATATATCTGTATATATTTATATCTTTGTGTTTATATATATATATATATATATATACATACATACATACATACATATATATATATATATATTTGTATATATATGTGTGTGTATATATATATTCTGTATGTATATGTATGTATATGCATGTATGTATATGTATACATATATATATATATATTATATATATATATATATATATATATATATATATAACGGGAAGCTTTATGAAAATAAACAAAAGACGAAGGCAGGTGGAAAACAAACGAACAATTGTATTAGTATGGCGCTCAGGAAATATAAATAAAACAAGTCTTTAACGTTTCGAGCCTACGCTCTTCAACAGAAAGATACACAGAGAGAGAAAAACACAGAAAGAAGGAGAGAAAAAAAATGCGTGCAGTAGCTAACGAATCAACATGGCGATCTGATTTCGGCCAGAGGTCAAAGATCAAACATGAGACGCGAGAGCGAAATAAGGGGAGATAATAGGGTTGATAAAAGGGTTGAGGGACCAGCTAATAGTGCGTGGGAGGGGTCTGGATGTGTGTATGTATAGGGTTGGTGTATGTATTAGTATGTATAAGGGTGTGTGTGTGTGTGTGTGTATGAGAGAGTATTAGTGCGTAGGATTGGTCTGGACGTGCGTATGTATGGGGTTGGTGTATGTATTAGTATGTATTAGTATGTATTAGTACGTATTGGTATGTATAGGTGTGTGTGTGTGTGTGTGAGAGAGTATAAGTGCGTATGCGGGGTCTGGACGTGTGTATGTATAGGGTTGGTGTAAGTATTAGTATGTACTAGTATGTATTAGTACGTATTAGTATGTATTAGTTGGTGTGTGTATTAGTATGGCACATCATATGTGATGTGATGTGTAAAGTCATGTGGTGTAGTGAGGAGAAGAGGGGGGAGAGAAGGGGAGGGGAAGAAGAGGGGGAGGAGAGGATGGGGAGAAGGAAGGGGAGGAGGGGATGAAGGAGGAAAGAGGGAGAGGGGGAGAGAGGGAGTGAGGGAGCAGAGGGAAGGGGAAGAGGGAGGGAGAAAGAGGGAAGAAGGGAAGGGGAGTAGGGGTGAAAGGATGAAGGACTGAAGAAGTAGGGGTCGGGGGGAGAAAGGATAGGTGAGGAGGGGGGAGAGGGGGGTTAGATGAGGAGGGGGGAGAGTTGAGACCAAATGGCGTATAAGAGCGAAGAGAGAAGATTAATTCCTGTTCACGGCGCAAACGGGAATCCGGATGGCCTCTGTGTAAGGACAAACCGAACACAGATAGGTGTTGCAAGGAGTGACCGGTGGAGCAGAAATGGCGTGAGACCGGTGTGTCGTTCGCAAGGTGGATGTCACGAAGGTGTTCCGCGAACGGTCAGCCAAGCGGCATCCCGTTTGTCCGATGTACAAGGATTGCAGAGAGAGCAAGAGATGCAATAGATAATATTGCTGGAGGTGCAGGTGAAGGAGTGGATGATGGGATAGGGTCGATGGTGGGTGCTAGTGAGGCGGGTGGTGTTGGAGAGGTAAGGGCAAGTGCGGCAACGTGGGCGGGAGCAGGGAAACGAGCCGGGTTGGGAGGTAGGGTCAGGGAAGGAGCTATGGACCAAAAGGTCTCGAAGGTTGTGGGCTCGTTTGAAAGAGGGGAGGGGTCGGTTAGGGAAGAGGTGTGAAGTGGACGGGTCGGACTGGAGATGACGGAAAGCTCGAAGAATGGTGTGTTGGAGACGTAGGGTCGTGGGGTGGTAAGTGAGGGGAAAAGGGAGGCGGGAGACTACAGGGCGGGTTCGGGGAGAGAGAGCAGATACACGGTCCACGGACCGTGCTCTGGCAAGGGCGGTGTGGATAGTGGTGAGGGGGTATCCACGTAGGGTGAAGTGGTGAGCCATACGTTGAGACTGAGTCTCAAAGTCATGGTCGTCACTACAGAGCCTACGTAGACGGAGGAATTGGAATAGGGGATGGAAAGCTTGGTGTGTTCTGGGTGGGAGGAAGAGAAGTTGAGGTATGAGTGTGAGTCTGTGTGTTTGTAGTGAATGGAGGTGGTAAGAGTGGAGTGAAGAATGCTAACCGAAATGTCGAGGAAGGAGACAGAGGTGTTGGAGATAGTGGAAGTGAAGTGGAGGGCTGGATGGAAAGATTGGACGAAAGAGAGGAAGGAATCTAGATGTTCGCGGGAGAGTGAGGTGGCACCGATAATGTCGTCAATATAACGACCATATAGTTCAGGAGTGGGACCAGTGAAATTAGAGAATATTTGGGCCTCAACATAGCCAACGAACAGGTTCGCATAGTTGGGGCCCATTCGCGTTCCCATGGCCACTCCCGAGACCTGATGGTAGAACTCGCTCGCGAACGAGAAGCAGTTCAGAGTAAGGACAAGTTCGGCCAGACGAATGAGTGTGGAGGTGTCAGGTACAGGGTTAGAGCGGAGGTCAAGAAAGTGTCGAAGGGCCTGCAGTCCTTCGTGGTGAGGGATAACAGTATAGAGGCTTTGGATGTCCATAGTAAAAAGGATTTTGGAGGAGCCGGGAGGAAAGGAGAAAGAGTTGAAAAGCCGGAGAGCATGGTTGGTATCGTGGATGTGGGAGGGAAGAGATGCCACTAGGGGGGCAAGGACACGGTCGAGGTATTTAGAGATGAGCTCCGTGGGGCAGTTACAGGCGGAGACGATGGGGCGGCCAGGGTTGTTGGGTTTGTGGATTTTGGGGAGGAAGTAAATGGTGGGGGTACGTGGGGTTCGCACAATTAGGTTGGATGCGGTGCGGGGGAGACGGGAGGACGAGATGAGGTCTTGGACAGTAGAGATATATATATATATATATAAGAACAATCTTACTTAGAAATGGATGTGTGCATTCCGTCATATAATAAATTAATAAATAGATAAAACATATGCATATATACATACATATATGTACGTACCTACCTCTACATGTATGTATACGTCGAACACAATGAGAAACAAAAACATAAACACAAAACCAAGGAAATGGACATTTTTCTTAAACAACGAAAATATAGAGTACAGGACATACAAAACAAGGAAGATTCCCCTTCTTCAGTCGCCTTTGTTTCATCTACTCCACATTTCGAAGTCATGTATCGCCTTGACCTTCGAAACGTGGAGTAGATGAAACAAAGGCGACTGAAGAAGGGGAATTTTCCTTGTTTTGTATGTCCTGTACTCTATATTTTCGTTGTTTAAGAAAAATGTCCATTTCCTTGGTTTTATGTTTATGTTTTCGTTTCTCATTGTGTTTGACGTTTTTTTGGTGTCCTGTACCCATATATGCATGTATATATACATGTAGAGGTAGGTACGTACATATATGTATGTATATATGCATGTTTTATTTATTTATTAATTTATATATATATATATACACACACACACACATATATAATATACTTATATATGTATATTTATGTATATATATATAATTATGAATGTATATTTGTGTATATACATATATTATATATATGTATATATATGTATGTATATTTATGTATATGTATGTATATATATATGTATATAAGTTTATATATATGGGTATATATATGTATATATATGTGTGTGTAAATATGTATATGTGTGTTGATAAAAAATCGCTCCAATAAACCATAACATTCGAAGGTTTTGAACTTTACATAAGTTTTTTATACTTTCTAAACTTTTTTGTACTCTTTATTTTCTCTCCCTGTTTCCTAGTGTTCCTTTCTGTGGAAGAGCATAGGCTCAAAACG
>NC_043007.1:37662742-37705242 GCF_006345805.1 Octopus sinensis
ACATAAATATATATATATGCATGTTTATAAATATACAAACATATACACATATTTTCTATATATACAGATACACACACACACACACACACACATATATAATTATAATTAAGTGCATAGAAAAAATCTTGCCTATATGCTGAAAAGAGACACTAAATCGTTTAAATTGTGGTGATGATTTAAAGTGGTTAGATGGTTTAGCATCTCTTTTCAACATATAGGCAAGATTTTTTGATGCCCTTAATTATAATTATATATATAACAATTTTATATATAGAGATTTCACCTAAACAAGTTTATTTTTATATACTGGCCACTGATAAAATTTTTAACGATTTTATCCTTTATTATTATAATTATATATATATATATATTATATATATATGTGTGTGTGTGTGTGTGTGTGTGTGTATGTATACATACATACATATATTTACACATATATGTATATATATATATATACATAAATATATATATATATAGATATATATACATGCATATATACAAAATATTTTTTCTTTTTTTTCTTGTTTATAATTGTTTATATTTTTCACCTTTAAAGGTATTTTATATACATGCACATATATATTTACATAAATATATATGTGTGTGTGTGTATAAATATATATGTAGTTGGAATTTACAAAAAAAAAAGACAAGTGTGTAAACAACAAACAGATGTATTAGTTTAACGCTTTTAAAGTCTTTTATGTTTCGAGCCTACGCTCTTCAACAGAAAGGAATACAGGAATAAGCAGAGAGAGAAAATAAAAAAAGGTTTAGTGGCTAGCGATCAATCATAGTGAATACTGGACAGAGATGGTCAGACAGGAAAGCTAGAAAGAAGGGAAGATAAAAAAAGTAGTGGTGATCCCAAACAAAAGTGTGCATGTGTGTGTATGTGAGAGCGTGTATGTGCATGTGGATGGGGGCTGGTGACCTTGACGTGTGCGTGTGTGCATGTATAGGTGTGTGGATGATGGTGTGGGTGTTGGGAAGTGGTCAGTACGAGTGCGTGTGGGGTAGTATGATGTGGTGTGGTATGGTGGTGTATGGTGTGGTGTGGTGGTGTTGGGATGTGGGAGAGGCGTGGGTAGTGGAAGCAAGGGTGGGTGTGGGTTGGGGTGTGAGGTATGTGGGAGTGAAATGTGTGGGATGGGGTGGGGGCGGGATGGGATGTATAGGGATGGAGGGGTGAGAATATGTAGGAGTGGGGTAACAATGGAGGGTGATGATGAAGGGAGAGAGTGGAAGGTTGAAGGTGGGTAGGAGTGAAGAGAGGAAATAGGTGTCAGAGGAAGGGAGGAGAAAGGAAGGGGTTAGATGAAAAGGGGAGGAGAGTTGAACCCATGTGGTGCAAAAGAGCAAAGAGAGAAGATTAATTTCTGCTCACAGTGAAGACAGGAGTCTGGATGGCCCCTGTGCAAGAACAATCTGAACACCGATAGGTGTTGTAAAGAATAATTGGTAGAGTGGAAATGGCATGAGACCAGGGTGTCGCTGCTGTGTCTGATGCTGGTAGGTGTTCTGTGAACTGGTCAGCCAAGTGGAGCTCTGTTTGACTGATGTACAGAGAAGGACAGAGAGAGCAGATGCAGTAGGTGACGTTGCTAGAAGTGCAATGAAGAAGTCAGTGATGTGATAGGATCGATGATGAGTGCCAGTAAGGATAGTGGTGTTGGAGAGGTAAGGGCAAGTGTGGCAGCATGGGCAGGAGCACAGAAATGAGCCGGTTTAGGAGATTGGGTTAGGGAAGAAACTGTGGACCAAGAGGTCACGTAGGTTGTGGGCTTGTTTGAAAGAGGGGAGAAGTCGATTAGGGGGTCGAACTGGAGTTGCCAGAAGGCTCAGAGAATGGTAGGTTGGAGAGGTAGGAAGGAGGGGAAACCAGAGACGAGTGAGGGCGGCGTGGGAGCGGGGGGGAGGGAGCAGATGCATGGTCCATGGAATGTGCTCTGGCAAAAGCAGTGTAGATAGTGGTGAAGAGATATCCACGTAGGGTGAAGTAGCGAGCCATGAGTTGAGACTGAATCTCAAAGTCATGGTTGTCACTGCACGTACGGAGGAATTGGGAATAGGGGATGGAGAGCTTGGTGTGTTTAGGGTGGGAGGAGGAGAAGTTGAGGTATGAGTGTGAATCTGTGTGTTTGTAGTGGATGGAAGGGTGAGAATGGAGTGATGAATGCTTAAAACTTTTCGCATGATGTGCTATGGACCCCCTGGGGGCAGAAAACCCCCGTTCCTAGCTTACATTGAAAAAGAAGATAACTTATTGCGAAGTAACGTTCAGAAATTGATTGTCTCCCTTACATCCATTGGTCAAAAACTTATCACAATCTCATCTAACAAATAAAATAGAGATGTGTATGTATTCGCTTTTCACACGTATCTCTATCTCTATATATCTGTCTATATCTTATATATCTATATCTATTTTATTTGTCTAACTAGCTAGCTCTCTTCCCTCACTCTATATTGTTTTTACTTTCATTTTTCAGACGCTGCTGTGTTCACTTTCATTTTTCAGATGCTGTTGTGTTCACTGTTGGTGTAGTTTGTGGTGGTGCATTGTGTGTGGTTGGCGTTAAAGGTATTAGTAAGTGGGTTCCTGTTATTTGGGCTGCTTCTAGGGTGTTTAGGGTTTAGGTATTTGATTTTTTTTGTTTATATCCTGATTTCCGTAGTGTGGAATTATAGGCTTCTTTATGTCTGTTGGAAGAGAGGCGTGATATTCTATTGCTAATGCTATGTACTAGGCTTCTCTTAATCAAGTTGGGGTGATTACTTGCAGCATTAATGTATTTGAGGTTCGTGTTGGGTTTCATGTAGGGTTCATAGAGTCCTGTGGCTAGGTTGCAGGTTGTGTCTAAGTAGTTAATAAAGGTGTGTTTCTTTTCGATAGTCCAAATCTTTTGAAGAATTTATGTAGTTTTTTCTTGATAAGCTCTAGTTTTCTATTTGAGGGTTTCTTAATTATGAAGAGTGCATCATCTCTGTATAATCTGCCTTCCGGGAATTCATCCCATATGTATGATAGTAGATAGATGCCTACCAGATCAGTTACTTGTGCTGAATCTGGGGCTCCATGGTGATATCAAAAGAGTTAGGGGTATCTTTACATACCCAGAGTTTGTTAACAAAGCTAATAAGTGATTTCCTTGCTTCCAATATTACATTTATTTCCTTCCTGTTCAATTGTGTGATTTTTGGCATATATTAGGATCATAGGGTTAATTGAGGAGTAGTAGTCTATTATGTCCATCTGTATGAATTTGTAGTTGCTCTTGTTTTGTATGTTGGAGAAC
Source organism: Octopus sinensis (assembly GCF_006345805.1). Taxonomy (NCBI): domain Eukaryota; kingdom Metazoa; phylum Mollusca; class Cephalopoda; order Octopoda; family Octopodidae; genus Octopus; species Octopus sinensis. The sequence continues at coordinate 37,666,045 of NC_043007.1, forward strand.
CAATTAATGGCTTCATGCGTTGGACCATAATTCTAGGGTTATTTTACTTGTTAGCTTAGGGATGTATTTATCAAATATTAGTTTGCTAAATTTACATGTCTGATTTGTTAGGGCATATTAATCTTACTTTAGTATCAGTTAGGAAGTTAGGTTTATGGTCTTTTATAGTGATGCAAGGTCTGGATGGCACGAAGGGTTTAGTTTTGTCCGCTAGGTTGTAGTCATTCATAATTTCCTTGGCTGCTAAGTTCATAGATCTTAAGGTGTCATCTGGTGCTAATTTATATCTTTTAGTGATTTCCTTATGTAGCAGTTGGTGGTATAAGGTGACTTCCAGGGACAGTATATATATATATATGCGCATACACCTGCACATATGTGTGTTTATATATATATATAGGTGCAGGTGTGGTTGTGTGGTAAGAAACTTGTTTCCAAAGCACATGGCCTTTGTTTCAGTACCACTGTGTAGTAACTTGGCATGTGGCATGTGTCTTCTGCTATAGCCTCAAATCAACCAAAGCCTTGTGAGTGGATTTGGTAGACAGAAACTGAAAGAAATCCATCGTGTATATATATATATATATATATAAGTGTATGTGTGTGTCTTTGTGTTGGTGTTTCTCCCTCATCACTGCTTGACAAGAAGAGACCGACAGAATAAGTACCAAGTCATCAAGGCAGTGTCTCATATTTTTGTTTGCCCGCTCAGTTGTATCTATCAATCTATCTTGTGTATATATATATAATACACACACACACACACACATACATACATATATGCATATACATGTATGTATATGTGCATATATATATCTATTATATAAAAGTTAATGTCTTTAAGTGTGTTCGTGTGCTACCTATAAAGAAATCATTTGTGTGCCCCAGTTCATTCAAGAGAGCAGAAATGACCTGTTCAACTTGACGCTGGCATGTAAAATGATGATGACGAAGATGATTATATATATATATATATATATATATATATATATGTATATATATACAAGTACATCAACATCAAAAAAATCAAATGGAAATTGTAGTTGTGATACCTGTTCCGGTGGCATGTGAGAAGCACCATCCAAACGTGACCGATGCCAGCACCACCTTGACTGGCTTCCATGCCGGTGGCACATAAAAAGCACCAGCTGATCGTGGCCGTTGCCAGCCTCGCCTGGCACATATGCCAGTGGCACGTAAAAAGCACCCACTACACTCACGGAGTGGTTGGCGTTAGGAAGGGCATTCAGCTGTAGAAACACTGCCATATCAGACTGAAACCTGGTGCAGCCTCCTGGCTTCCCAGACTCCAGTCAAACCGTTCAACCCATGCTAGCATGGAAAGCGGATGTTAAACGATGATGATAAATATATACACACATACATACATATACACACATATACAAATACACATATACATACATATATATCAGCACACAGACGATGTACTGATGCTGTTACAATTGGAAGAGTTAGCCCAAGTAGATAACAGCACTGTCCTATCATCATTGGTTGGAACAACACTACTTTCACATATGATCCAATCTGTTATACTCCTTGTTAGATATCATTGCATTTGGTTGAGCTACTCCTGCAATTGAGAAGTAGCTGAGATAATTTATGGAAGACAGACGAGGTCTACTTCCAAAGAAAAAGATACACAATGTTTAACAATCACTGGTGTAAGGGGTCTTAGGAATTTATTATTAATCTAGACAATGTCAAATGTTTACTGGTACTTGAATATATAAGCATATTACATATGTATACATATGCATGATAAATATATATATATGTGAGTAGGTATATGATAATGTGTGTACATTGAAAGGTGATTGAAGACCGGTTCATAAAATATGCAAATATGTTTAATTATATAGTGCATATATACATATTTCACTCCTTCCATTTTGTATCAAAAAACCAATATATCGCAAAATGTAAGCCACCAGGTTTAGGCTCAGATTCATCCATCACAAACGCTTTAGCGTTTTTCACAGGGACTTCCAAAAGTTCAATCATTTCTCCTTCCTCTGGAACCCCTCCACCCTTGCTGACCCTCATTTTGTCATCGATCTCAGCATAGAAAAAGGTAACGAGTGCACCTGTAGTGCTGACACCCCCTCTGCAAAAGAGAAAAAGAACCAGTGTTAGTTTCAGATGTTTATACTCGTTTCTTTATTACCCACAAGGGGCTAAACATAGAGGGGACAAACAAGGACAAAGGGATTAAGTTGAATACATCGACCCCAGTGTGTAACTGGTGCTTAATTTATTGACCCTGAAAGGATGAAAGGCAAAGTCGACCTTGGCGGAATTTGAACTCAGAATGTAATGGCAGACGAAATACGGCCACGCGTTTCGCCCGGCGTGCTAACGGTTCTGCCAGCTTGCTACCTTTTAGATGTTTATACTGCTCACTAAAAGTTTCTATACATGTGTGAATGCACATATACATACACACACACACACACACACACAAACACATCTGTGTTTGTTTAGAGTCACTCTGCATTTAACAGTTATGCTAGAGTTTCTGAAGCAAAGTGTTAACTAATGGGTTGGAAGAGAGAGATAATTAACACGCACATATTTCACATTTATTTTTACATCCATTTTTTCCATGTTAGCATGGGTTAGATGAAAATATTATTCAGGCATTGTTCACAGCCAGATATCCTTTTTGTTATTAGCCTTTAGCTGTTTTTCAAGCAATGGATTTCTTGGACCACATTTCTTTGAAGGCAAAGCCAGTAGATGATTTATCAACAGAGGAAATGACATCATGGCTTACAGGTCAGTATTTTCAGAGAAGCACAAATATAAACAAACACAGACACAGACACACATACATATATATGTATAGCCAATTCGAATAAATTAATAAAATTAACTGAGAACAAGAGGACGTGCACAAGGAATGTATTAGCTTGATGTTTGGTGAAAAGAGAGAGTTTGATGCTTCAAGCATAGCTCTTTGTTGGAAAGGAGAAATCCTAAGATGGGGAAAAAAAAATCGCCAACAGCATGTGTAGTTACATTGCTGAATTTATATATATTAACACATATTCTTTTATTCGTTTCAGTCATTTGATTGCGGCCATAATGGAGCACCGCCTGCGCCTGTGTATATATATATAATTTTAACTAACAGAAAGAAGTGAACTTGTTGGTGAGCAGCCAGTTGATGTTTTGTGGAGGCACGCTTCAACACCAGGGGGAACAACTCAGGCAGTCAACCATTTTCTTTAAGATTAACAGTTTCATGTGAGAATTAAGTACCTTCACTACAGAGAGTTGGAACAGGAAACGAAATGCCAACCTGTAAATTATATAGTTCAAGACATTATCGACAGAGAAATGTTTAGAGCTAAAAACCAAACATAATAGGTGCCATAAAATATCAGGTTAAATATCTAAAAATATATTCCTTCATGTAGCTAGAGCAAATCAACCATCGCAGCCTGGTTCTTTCTAAGCCATATCTATAGATCAATTCATGTAGCTTGATACTCTTTTACTCGCTTGTCATTTGACTGTGGCCATGCTGGAGTACCGCCTTTAGTCAAGCAAATCGACCCCAGGACTTATGCTTTGTAAGCCTAGTACTTATTCTATCGGTCTCCTTTGCCAAACCACTAAGTTACGGGGACATAAACACACCAGCATCGGTTGTCAAGTGATGTGGGGGGGAGGAACAAACACACACACACACACACATACACATATATGATGGGCTTCTTTCAATTTCCGTCTATCAAATCCACTCACAAGGCTTTGGTTGGCCCAAGGCTATAGTAGAAAACACTTGTCCAAAGTGCCACGCAGTGGGAATGAACCCAGAACCATGTGGTTCACAGCCACTCCTGTGCTTGATAGACAAATACTATAAAATTAATCTGGATGACTGCAAGGCACTGTTCACCACTGAACATAGAAAGAAGAGGAGTCATGATTTGACATTAAGACTTAGAGTCTTGATAACTCAAAATTTCCATGAGTCATTAGAGAAGAGAGGGATACCACTAGGAGAGAGGGGTACCTCTCTTGTTACTTACCATCCAAAATAAAACATGCCAAAAATCAAAACCTGAATATTTTATGTCAGAATTATGGAAACATGCAAAATTAACCAGCTTTATCAAATTTTTTAATGCAAGAGAACCGAATGTAAAGATAGATATGTAATTAAACACCAACATTTAAATTCCTAAGATTTTAAATGGTTGAGGGAACCTTTTTCTTCCTTACCTGTAGGACACAACTCTTTCAATATTATCCAAAGGCACTTCGTATCCACATTCTTCAAGGATCTCTGCCTGGACCACTTCCTGTAAGGAGATATTTTTGTCTACTATGCCAGCACACAATTCGGTCGTTATTCCTAGTTCACCAGTGTACTTTGAGGTGTCAATCTTCTGAACTCCTTTCTCTTCATGCATGCAACTTCGGTTCATGTATATGACTGAAACAGTTTGATAACATTTACTAAGTTAGCTTAGTTCTACAAAACAGCTCAATATAAAGAAAAGATTGGCTAGGAAGACTTAGAATATAACAGAGATAAAATGTAAAAATGTACAGCATCAACAGCAGCAGCCATTCAAGAATTTGGACCTGGAGATCTCCATTTCCAGCAACTTTGAGGGCCACCTCCCAGTGGTGTCGGGCGTCAACTACAACAAAATGATCAAATTTTTTCTTTTTCCAAGGTCTGGGGTCTCCTGCCCCTAAGCCCTAGACCATCACCTAATCACCCTTACCCGCCTTGTTGCTTAACAACAACAACAACAACAGCAGCAGCAGTCAGAAGAGATTTTTTTTTGTGCTCTTGCAATTTGGTCCATATAAATCTGTTTGTCTACCTTGGTTACACTCTCTTTCTCTTCCAATTGGATAAGGTGTGTTATTCCTAATTCAAAAGTCTTCTATCAATCTCATTTTGTATTTGAGTAAAGTTAATTCTGCTTATGTCAAATTTACCAAAACTTTCAGGAATAAGTATTTATTTCTTTATTGCCCACAAGGGCCCAAACAAGGACAGACAAAGAGATTAAGTTGATTACATCGACTCCAGTGTGTAACTGGTACTTAATTTGTCGACCCTGAAAGGATGAAAAGCAAAGTCGACCTCGGCGGAATTTGAACTCAGAACGTAATGACAGACAAAATACCTATTTCTTTACTACCCACAAGGGGCCAAACACAGAGGGGACAAACAAGGACAGACAAACGGATTAAGTCAATTACGTCAACCCCAGTGCGTAATTGGTACTTGTTTAATCGACCTTGAAAGGATGAAAGGCAAAGTCGACCTCAGCGGAATTTGAACTCAGAACGTAACGACAAACAAAATACTGCTAAGCATTTCACCTGGCATGCTAACGTTTCTGCCAGCTCACCGCCTTTCAGGAATAAGTACTATTAATAGATTGTCTTAGAACGTTACAGTTTCTCATTATCTGGAGAAGGCAAAAAAGAAACTATTCCAATGTAGTCTTTTCTAGGTACAAACAAGATAAAATATTGTACAACCAAAAGAATACAGCCTCGGTTCAGATCCACTGTACACATTTTTGGAGGAAACGATAACTTTTTTATGTTATTATTTCTGGTGGAATAGGTTATGTTCAAAGCCATGCCAAGTCTTCCAATACCTGCAAGATTAATATTGAAGTTCATCTTGAATAACTGCAAGTCAATGACTAGAGGGAAAGCAGGAAATTCCAGATGTTCATGGAAAAAAGGATTGGTCTTAGTGGTTAGTGCAGGGTTTGGTGAAATGTGCACACACAAGTTATAGTAGTAGCAACTGAAAAGGCACAATGAGATAGCACATGTGTGAGGGGTTGGAGAGTGCTGGTGAGCCGTTTTATGGTTGACATTTGGCTGGACTTCTACAGATTAAGGTGAGTTAATGCATAGAAAAAAAGGCGCACATACAAATGTAGAATCTGAAAGTCAATTATCCAATGTTCTTCTTTTAGAAAATATGTGCTGGAGCCCACAACTTGGGCCATAAATACATTCACTTGTATGTATATAGCCTGAAGATTTCTCTCCCTCCAGCATCACTCTCCGGGTCAATGGAGCACAGAGGTACTTCACCGCGACAAGGTACTTGTTGAATTAGCTGTTGACTCCGCAGTAGTTCTTCCACCCTTTGACGGGTTTTATCTTTCATCCCGCAGGGTGTCCAACAATCACCCTCCTCACCAAGCAACCTTAATGGGATTGCCAGTTTAGTCACTGACGACCCGACCATGTGACAGGTTGTACTGATAAGCAAAAAGGATTGGATGACCATGTGTAGAAAACCTTTCTGTATATTTCTGTCCGATCTGGGGCTAAACATCAACAACACCAATGTCAAACACATTATCAATGAGACAAAAGTGAAACCCATGTTGTCACACTCACTGCTAGAAAAAACAACAAAATCTGTCTAAAATTACAGTTTAATTCATAAGAAGAAGGACACTTTGGACAATATAGTCACTGATATACAAAAAAAGATGAGATTGCCAGTAGAAGGCATATTGGAAAGTATTTTGTTTGAAATTCTAAGAATTCTACCAAACTACTACTACCACCACCACCATCACAGCAACAATAAAAACAAAAAAAAAACAAAAATAAAAACACTCACCAGGACGGAATTGCTTGACAAACAACAAAACTTGTCGCTGCCGGTTGAACAACAAGACACAGACACTGAAGTAAAGATGTAAAGAAGAAAGATATATGTTTAGTTTTTATTGAAGCAAACAGATAGAAATTAAAATTACACACAATACAAGCAACTATAGTTACACTTACATATACAGTTTATTGACTGAGGTTGTACTAGAGTCTTACCTGTCCTACACTGTACTAGAGTCTTACCTGTCTTATACTGTACAAGAGTGTTACCTGTCCTATAACAGGTTATATAGGTAACAATTATTATAATTATACAGTTTTTAAAATTTCTTGGTGCATATAAACTAACAAAACAGAAACTAATTTTCAAAATTAAAATCATCATCATAATCATCATTATTAAATTAAAATCAAATCAAATGCAAGAGCAATGCCTTAAAGGGTGTTAGTCAAAGAAATCATCCCCAGGACTTATTCTTTGTAAACCTATGCTATCAGTCTCTTTTGCTGATCTGCCAATTTACAGGAACATAAACACACACACACACACACACACATACACAACAGGCTTCTTTCAGTTTCTGTCTACCAAATCCACTCACAAGGCTTTGGTTGGCCTGAGGTCATAGTAGAAGACACTTGCCCCATGTGCCATACAGTGTGACTGAACCCAGAACCATGTGGTTGCGAAGCAAGTTTCTTACCATACAACAATGCCTGCATCTACTATATTTGTAATAAATATATTATCAATAACAATAGTACTGTTTAGCTAACAGTAACAATAATACTACATTACATTAGTAATACTATTTTCAGAGTTAACTATCACTGTTGTAAGTATAAATTAATCTTATGTAAGCAAGCTATATGAAAATTATAATTATTGTAGCTATGTAACATTACCTGATATTGCACACAACATAGTGATATGTGTGTGTGTGAGAGAGAGAGAGAGTTTTTTTAACTTCTAGGTAAATGGGGCCTTTCTTTTGGCAAAGATATGCAGTCTAGGACATTAGCACATACTGCTATGGGTGTTTGTTGATTTGACAATGTTGTTACCTTATTCCACCCTCAGTTTTGACACAACCCTGTAAGTACAGAGACACAAGACCAATGAGAGAGAGAGATAGATAGAGAGAGATCCAAAAACAAAATGGGCATGGGTGCAAAACTGCATTGTTGGTGTTTGGTAAATGAATTTGGTAAAGGTGATGGGCTACCTTTTGCCTGATATGTTCAGCTTCATACCATAGCATGCTATCACAAGTAACTCTTTGCCACACTTTCCCATCAGACACCACCACTATTTCAAATGCTAGGGAAGCTTTCTGTTGTTGATCACACTTGTGCTTTGTAGAGTGTCAGCAAATATATTTGGAGTGTTGCTGCTCAGACCAAGTATATGTAGGTGATGATATCAACTGATACAGACAGTTCAGTATAGCAAACAATTTTGACTTCTACACCCAGTCAGAATCAGTGTGGAATGAGTGAGAAAGTCAAAAGAAGTTGTGTGTATCAAAACTGCATATAGTGACTTTTGTTGGAAGTGAGGTAAGTTAGATATCCTAAATGGAGGATGAAATAGGGTTGAACAGCGGCTGGTGGTTGAAGGCGTTTGGAGAATGACATGGCTAGTTGATAAATTTAGAGGCATGAGAGGTAGAGAGAATCATACAGTTCTATATTTAAGAGATGAGGAATTATATACATTATTTACATATGACGAATATTTGTCCTCATCTTGTTTGTTGTTAACACGTTTCGGCTGATATAACCTCCAGCCTTCTTCAGGTGTCTTGGGGGAAATTTCGAACCTGGGATCTCATTCCTAAGGTATTTTTCAATGTTATTATTATTATTACTATTGTTAGTATTCAGGTCACTGCTTGGAATCGAACTCGGAATCTTAGGGTTAGTAGCACGCGCTCTTAACCACTACGCCATATGCCCATAGTCTACATTAACAGGAACCCTCTGCTGCTGATATCCAAGTGAAAAACATGAAAGTAGATTCTAGATATTCAGAGATCACCCTTAAGAATGAAGCTGAACTATATATAGGGTGTCCAAAAAAATTAATATCATTTAGGAGTACAGTATCATAGCTGGTTCTCACTCAAATGGTCTCAAATTTTAACAAAATGTGTAAAAACTAAGTTTGGATCAGGCATGCCAGTGATAATGACAATGTGATGTTGAAATGACCACCATGTTCACCTGGCTTGACACCTTGTGATTTTTTCTTCTATGGGGCTATGGGAATGGACTGGTCTATATCCCACCTCTTCCTACAAGCCTAGGGGAACTCTAGCACAGAATCACTGACGTGCTGGAGAATGTTACACAAGATATGCTACAGCATGTTTGGCAGGAGCTGGACTATTGACTTGACCTGTTTTGTGTCACAGGCAGTGCACATATTGAACATTCGTGAAGCTTTGAGAAATCAGTTATAAAATTTACATCCCTCTGAATTTCTTGCTTGAATTTTGATAAATAAATCTTTTATTGTTCAATGTAAAGCCTATTTAATTTCATTTGTGTAGGACATGTAGTTACTCAGATATTCACATTTCAAATGATGTCAATTGTTTGGGGACATTCTGTATATATATATCTACATAGTGCCGGTGGCACGTAAAAAGCACCATCCGATCGTGGCCGTTGCCAGCCTCGCCTGGCCCCCGTGCCGGTGGCACGTAAAAAGCACCATCTGTCCATGGCCGTTTGCCAGCTCCGTCTGGCACCTGTGCGGGTGGCACGTAAAAAGCACCCACTACACTCACGGAGTGGTTGGCGTTAGGAAGGGCATCCAGCTGTAGAAACACTGCCAGATCAGACTGGAGCCTGGTGCAGCCTCCTGGCTTCCCAGACCCCGGTCAAACCGTCCAACCAATGCTAGCACGGAAAACGGATGTTAAACAATGATGATGATATACATATATAGATAGACAGTATACAGATAGAGATATAAATATACCCAAACTCTTATTTAATTGGTAAAATCAGCTGAAACGTTTCTATAATACTGTACAAATAATCAATATAAGATGACAATAAATAATTACACACGTACATACACACACGCATATGTAAAATGGTTGGCATTAACCCTTTAGTGTTTGCATTATTCTGCCAAAATTGATCCTTTTTTATTCACATTGTTTTGAACTAATCATGCATTATCTTGTAGCTATGAGATTTTTTTTGAGGTAGCTGTTAATTCATAAAGCAATATTGTAGGGTTGGTATGAGAGACCAGATATGGCCAGTTTGAACATAAAACAAGCAGAATACTTTTGGCCGGATATGGCTGGTTTAAATGCTAAAGGGTTAAGGGTATCAAACATACAGCCACAGAAACCAGCCCCTGTCAAACTATTAAACTTGTGCCAATATGGAAAGCAAACATTAAATGATGAGGATATGTCTATTAAGCTTTGTTTAATTTTTGCTTAAATAAGCACATAAGTATTGCTAGTGAGGGAAAATGGTAATGGGGGAGGGGGGATACACTACTCTATTACTTGTTTCAGTCATTTGACTGTGGCCATGCTGGAGACCCGCTTTTAGTCGAGAAAATCGACCCCAGGACTTATTCTTTGTAAGCCTAGTACTTATTCTATCGATCTCTTTTGCCGAACCGCTAAGTTACGGGGACGTAAACACACCAGCATCGGTTGTCAAGCGATGTTGGGGGGGGGGGGGAGGACAAACACAGACACACATACATACATATATATACGACGGGCTTCTTTCAGTTTCTGTCTACCATTTCCACTCACTAGGCATTGGTCAGTCCGAGGCTATAGTAGAAGACACTTGCCCAAGGTGCCACGCAGTTGGAATGAACCCGGAACCATGTGGTTGGTAAGCAAGCTACTTACCACACAGCCACTCCTACACCTAGGATATTTTAATATATAAGATACAATATACATATAAGCCTGGTGCGTGGCACCTTGGGCAAGTGCCTTCTACAATAGCCTCGGGCCAACCAAAGCCTTGTGAGTGGATTTGGTAGACAGAAACTGAAAGAAGTCCGTCGTATATATATATATATATATATATATATGTATGTATATATATGTGTGTGTTTGTGTTTGTCCCCCCCAACATCACTTGACAACTGATGCTGGTGTGTTTACTTCCCCGTAACTTAGCAGTTCAGCAAAAGAGACTGATAGAATAATTACTAGGGTTACGAAGAATAAGTCCTGGGGTTGATTTGCTCGACTAAAGGTGGTGCTCCAGCATGGACACAGTCAAATGACTGAAACAAGTACAAGGGTAATTATCAGCCAACTCTGTGCTTTTGAATTTCTCTAGAATGAAAAAAAAAATCCCTTACTTGAGAAAGAGGGAAGAGTTTGTGACAGGAAGAGCATATACTCTCTTTACTCTTTTACTCTTTTACTTGTTTCAGTCATTTGACTGCGGCCATGCTGGAGCACCGCCTTTAGTCGAGCAAATCGACCCCGGGACTTATTCTTTTGTAAGCCCAGTACTTACTCTATCGGTCTCTTTTGCCGAACCGCTAAGTGACGGGGACGTAAACACACCAGCATCGGTTGTCAAGCAATGCTAGGGGAACAAACACACTCACACAAACACACACACGCATATATATACATATATACGACAGGCTTCTTTCAGTTTCCGTCTACCAATTCCACTCACAAGGCATTGGTCGGCCCGGGGCTATAGCAGAAGACACTTGCCCAAGATGCCACGCAGTGTGACTGAACCCAGAACCATGTGGTTGGTAGGCAAGCTACTTACCACACAGCCACTCCTGCGCCTATGGCTACAAAAAAATCCCACCTTAAATACACCCTGCCCCCACTACCATCTAACCCCATGTCAGTATGGGAAAACGGATGTTAAACGGACAAACAAAAAGTAGCTATGATTAATAATTTACAGTGAATAGACATTTCTCTTTTCTCTTTTACTTGTTTCAGTCATTTTGATTGTGGCCATGCTGGAGCACTGCCTTGAGTTGAGCAAATCAACCCCAGGACTTATTCTTTGTAAGCCTAGTACTTATTCTATCGGGTCTCTTTTGCCGAACTGCTAAGTTATAGGGATGTAAACTCACCAGCGATGTTGTCAAGCGATGTTGGGGGGACAAACACAGACACACACACACATATATATATCATCATCATCATCATCATCATCATTTAGCGTCCGCTTTCCATGCTAGCATGGGTTGGACGGTTCAACTGGGGTCTGGGAAGTCAGAAGGCTGCACCAGGCCCAGTCTGATCTGGCAGTGTTTCTACGGCTGGATGCCCTTCCTAACGCCAACCACTCCGTGAGTGTAGTGGGTGCTTTTTACGTGCCACCCGCACAGGTGCCAGACGGGGCTGGCAAACGTGCCACCGGCTCGGGGGCCAGGCGAGGCTGGCAACGGCCACAATCGGATGGTGCTTTTTACGTGCCACCGGCACGGAAATATATATACGACTGGCTTCTTTCAGTTTCCGTCTACCAGATCCACTCACAAGGCTTTGGTCGGCCTGAGGCTATAGTAGAAGACACTTACCCAAGGTGCCACGCAGTGGGACTGAACCCAGAACCATGTGGTCGGTAAGCAAGCTACTTACCACACAGCTACTCCTATGCCTATGTAACAAGCAAAACAATTCTACCTTCACCAAACCATAAAACAAGTTACATTTTCCTTAGTACGTCCAGTTTTTGTCATTCATATAAATACATCATCACACATCTATCACCATTAGTTTTATGAATGTAAGAATCCTAAAGTAATATAATTTGATGAAATATCCATCTTACCTATCAGCAGTTTTGATAAAATCCCAACTCTTTGCCTCACCATTCTATAGAGAAAAAAATTTTTATATATCAATATTATTAAATACAATTTATTGTACATATGACAAACCTATGGTATCTTTAATTTTATTTAATTTAAATAAGCTCTAAGCAGAAACGAGATAGTAATTTCTATTCACAAAGTACAATGCTAATTGTTCTACTTGTAGAAATTGAAGAAATCAACATAGTATCATCATCATCATCATCATTTAATGTCCGCTTTCCATGTATCTCCTGTACAGCAAGGAACCTGTTCATATCCATTCTTTCATACTTTAACCTCTCAACACTTAGCATTAAGCTACCTCCTTCTCTTTGAATTTGAAAATGTTGATCCAGTTACCCTTCCAAAATACTTTCCAGAGAGAGAGAGTGTGTGTATGTGTACATACTCTCTCTCTCTCTTACTACCCACAAGGGGCTACACACAGAGGAGACAAACAAGGACAGACAAACGGATTAAGTTGATTACATCGACCCCGAAAGGATGAAAGGCAAAGTTGACCTTGGCGGAATTTGAATTCAGAACGTAACGGCAGATGAAATACGGCTACGCATTTCGCCCGGCGTGCTAACGGTTCTGCCAGCTCGCCACCTTAAAATGTATGGGTACATATATTAGTGAAGGTGTGTAACCTAGTATTTAGGCTGTTGGGCTCCTGCAAGAGATAGCAAACCAAATCTTTCTCAAACTACACCTACTATCTAAAAAAAAAACAACAAAAAAACAGTCATTTTAAGACACATTGGTTAATGCATTCCGTCATAGATTATGTCAAGAAAAAAAGACAAGATGGTTACAACTAGAATAATGTTTAATCATAAATTTGACGATTCTAATGGATCAGAGCTGTTGGAAGATAAACAAGGAAAAAGAATATAATGCTTCAGTTTAAAAAAATTTACCTCATAATTAAAAGAAAAAGACACCTCTGCTATTAACCCATTAGCATTTAAACCGGCCATATCTGGCCTAAATATTTTACCTGTTTTATATTTAAATTAGCCAAACCTGACCTCTCACACCTATCCCACAGTGTCATTCTCAAAACTTAATCACATCATCGAAATCTTCAAGTTATGAGACAATGCATGATTAACTCAAAACAATGTGAATAAGTATGTATTATATTTGACAGTAAGCTGAATGCTAAAGGGATACATCACAAATTGAATAAGATTCAGCCAAATTACTAGCATCTATGACACCAGTCTGAATCTATGACATCCAAAGAACAAGAAATGTGGCTTAATTCTAACCATTCAATTAGGTATCAGCAGGTTATTGGTCAGCTTTAACAGAAATGACCAGGGTTACTTAATAACAACACCGATATTGAAATTTATGTGGACTAAAATCATAAGATCTTGACTTTTTAGACACCTCTAGGGAAGTGGGGGCAGGCAGTATAGGACCTGACTTAAAGTGTGATGACCCATCCAACCAACGTCTGTACAGAAAATGGATGATGATGATGGTGATGAGAATGTAAGTAATTTATGACATGACCTAATCAGTGTTGGTCCTTCTTATGTTCCTTCATTGGCTCAGTAACGTACTGATACTTAGCTTACTCTTAAAACCTATTCTCAAATGATAGCTTTCATTTCATCTGCAGAGGCGCTTTTTTTTTGTTGTTTTTTTTTTTGTAGAGTTTTATATTAATTTATTTAACCCTTCCATTACTGTATTTATTTTGAGATGCTCTGTGTTTCAATTAATTTTAAATATAACAAAGAATTTAGTAAAATAACTTAGTTATCATTAAGATAGTGTTAGAAACATAAATTGTGGCAAAGGTTTGGTGGAAGATTTTATTTCAGAATTTTTGAAAACAAGACATTTGTACTACAGAGCCAGAGGCGGTTTCAGCTGATATGGTATAGAAAGGGTTAAGTTCCTGTTGTTGATGGATGTTTGTTTCACTCTTTTAGTTTTTGATTCTTATTGTATAGTATAATTCACACTCAGAAATAAAAAGTAAACAACCAACTATATAATATTTTTTTTTTTTACTACCCACAAAGGGCTAAACACAGAGGGGACAAACAAGGACAGACAAACGGATTAAGTCGATTACATTGAGCCCAGTGCGTAACTGGAACTTTAATTTATCGACCCCGAAAGGATGAAAGGCAAAGTCGACCTCGGCAGAATTTGAACCCAGAACGTAACAGCAGACAAAATACGGCTACGCATTTCGCCCGGTGTGCTAGCGTTTCTGCCAGCTCAATATATTACAATAAACTCCTTTCAATATCATATTTCTGTTAAAATGCAATGCCTTTGTTTCAGTTAATTTTGAAATAATGAAGAATTTAGTAATATAACTTTGTTGTTATTAAGAGGGTGTTTGGAACATGAATTAACATGAAATTCTGGTGGAAGATTTTAATTCAGATCACTTTAACCCTTTAGTTATCATATTTAGTTATATTGTTGGAATGCACTACCATTATTTTTTGAAAATATTAATGAATTTAGTGAACAAAAATACAGATCAAAAAACCAAATTAGATATAAAACTATTAGTTCTTAACACAACTATCTAATATGAATTACATGCATAGAGAGAGAAAAAAAAGCAACAGAATCGTTATTAACAACAAAATACAAACTAAAACTAACACAGGAGACACACTACAGTTTTAAAAACAACAGTTGCTAATTGCTGAAAGTAACTTCGAAGTTAACAGTTAAAATTTTAAACTTGGTGATGATGATGTTATCAGTATCAACAACATTCCCATTATCCATGCTGCCTACTATCAACTGCACCAGAAAAAAATTGCCACACATACTTGTACCCTTAACATAATTCTCATGCAGATCAGCACAACACTGTGTGAAACAAGGCTGGCTCTTTGAATTACAGGTAGAGCATACCTCACAGGCTTCCATTCAGTTTCTATCCTGCACAATTTCACTCACAAGACTTGCATTGACATGAGGTTATGATGGTAGAAACTATCTGAACCTTATGATTGGAAAGTGAAGTTTTTAACCCTTTAGCTATCTCTGTATATTATTACAAAATATTTTTTAGGTTAAACATTGTGGATTGTCCACAGCATCCATGGGTGTGTGTGTGTACGTATACACACACACTTGAATTTAAACAAGGGGTTGGGATAAAGTAATCATCCTTGTCCTCTTTCTCCTCTTCTCCATCACCATCAACATCAT
This sequence comes from Octopus sinensis, assembly GCF_006345805.1. NCBI lineage: Eukaryota > Metazoa > Mollusca > Cephalopoda > Octopoda > Octopodidae > Octopus > Octopus sinensis. The sequence goes on from NC_043007.1 coordinate 37,681,730, forward strand.
CTTATATTTGCTTTCCATGAGCTGGATGGATTGTTGTGTCCTGATTTATTTTTTATCTGTAGTTATTACTTTCCTCGATGGGCCAGAGGACCAGGTACTACTTAAGATGAGTGGTCCCAGTGAGCGCACTCGCGCTAGCTAATCGTGACTAGTCGATCCTGCAACAACTACCTAGAAAAGTAAATAAAACACAAAATAATTTTTTATACAAAGTAAATAGTTTATGTGTTTTATTTAGTTTGCTAGGTAGTTGTTGCAGGATCAACTAGTCATGACTAGCTAGCGTGGATGCGCAAGTACGTGCATCGGGACCACTCTTCTTAAGTAGTACTGAGGACCATACCTTGCATATACATTTCATTGATGACTCAGTGTCTATGGCTGGGTTCCTTTCCTAAAAGTAATCACTCTACAATGACTGGTGGTAGGATGTCAATACATATAACAGAGTTAACTTTTATTTGAAGTTGAAGATTCACTAATGAGTTTTGGACTTCAGTTTTTCACTTAAAATGGAATTCAAAATTTTAAGTATCAGACTTTGGCATTAGGAAAGGAGGTCACAGAAACCATCGAATGTATGCCAGCATGGATGGTGGACATTAAATGATGATGATAATGATACTCTTATGATGTCCCAAGGTCAGAGGCCAATAGTTTATAGCTTTATAAATTTGAACACAAGTATTTGAGATATAGCAATGTGATGGAAAATGGAAAGAGAGAGTGATGAAATGAAAGTGAGTGTGATGGTAACATATGATGTGAAAGGCCCTGCCTAAATCCATCATACTGGGTAATTAGGATTTTCTTCATATATAAATTCTTGCATATACATGCATAAAGATATGTACAAACAAGGAACTTTTTCTTTTACTATGGCTTAATTAGATGAGGAAGAGTTTAGCCTAAAGTCTTTGATGATAGTGGTGGTGCTGCTGCTGAAATTATGATTCATAGATTATTGCAGCAGGAAGCAACAGAACTCAATCTATAGAGCCAACCATCACACCTGAAACCAGGTGTGAATACGTGCATCAAAGACAAGTTCGTTAAATAATATCTGATGCAATTTTCATGCAATTACTTTTGCATCAGATGTCCCTTAATTTACAAGGACATTACTCATGTACATGTATTTTTCAAATTCTAAAAACATAAAAGCTATGTTACATGTGGATATATTTTAATATTGGGATAAAGAATCTCTTTCATAAGTCATTTCTCAGTGAACCTGCTGACTTTGATGACTCATTGCTTCTTGGCTGCCGCCAGTATGCCTCATCAATCATCCATTTGCACATGTGAACTCTTCCAATATCTACCTGTAACACCATGCAAATAATAAAGCAAAAAACACAAATTTGCACACAGGTAGACACACACACACACATACAAGAAAAAATATTAGTGAAATTACCTACCTATCATGTTCTTTTAAAACATCTATGACTTTCTCTCGGTTATTCTAGAGAGGGGGGTAAAAATTTATAATTACAATCTAGTCGTTCATGATGACGCAGACAAGATTTCATCATACAACAATGATTTATTTGTTCTACAAACTACAACTGCTATGGCACATCCCACTGTGGCCGAGCCAATGAGAGAGAGAGAGAGAGAGCTATTATACTGTTACTTGACTTGTTAGATATGTTAGCTAAATGTTCCTTAAAATTTCACACTTGTTTTAAATAGGAAAAAAAAGGACATATTGGACAATGTAGCCTTTGATATACAAAAAGACTGGTGGGTCATGGCTGGAACATTTAAGATGGTAGGTCTGCTCAACTAGGGCTGACTTTGAGCTAAACTACACTGCGCTTCCTCATCTAATTAAGCCATAGTAAAAGAAAAAGTTCCTTGTTTGTACATATCTTTATGCATGTATATGCAAGAATTTATATATGAAAAAAGTCTTAATTACCCAGTATGATGGATTTAGGCAGGGCCTTTCACATTATATGTTACCATCGCACTCACTTTCATTTCATCACTCTCTCTTTCCATTTTCCATCACATTGCTATGCCATTCTAATCACTACAACAACACTACTATCTCAAAACCATGCATTGTTAGCCACTACTATAAACATCACAACCACACTATGTTAACTACTATATTCCACCACAACCATCACCACTATACCTATTTCTTTATTACCCACAAGGGGCTAAACATAGAGGGGGCAAACAAGGATAGATATAGGTATTAAGTCGATTACATCGACCCCAGTGCGTAGCTGGTACTTAATTTATCGACCCCGAAAGGATGAAAGGCAAAGTCAACCTCGGCGGAATTTGAACTCAGAACGTAGCGGCAGCCGAAATACCGCTAGGCATTTCTCCCGGCGTGTTAACGATTCTGCCAGCTCACTGCACACAGACAGACACACACACACACACACAAACTTACAAATACCATGCCAACTACTGCAAAAACCATCAGCACCGCACCACGTTACCTACTACAACATCAACACCACATTATGTTAACTATTACAAAACCACTACAACTATCATCACCACACAATGCTAACCACTATAATATTTCTTTACTACCCACAAGGGGCTAAACACAGAGAGGACAAAGACAGACAAACAGATTAAGTCGATCCCAGTGCGTAACTGGTACTTAACTTATCGACCCTGAAAGGATGAAAGGCAAAGTCGACCTCGGAGGAATTTGAACTCAGAACGTAATGACAAACGAAATACCGCTAAGCATTTCGCCCGGCGTGCTAACGGTTCTGCCAGCTTGCCGCCTTAACCATTACAATACCAATACATCATATAAACCTACTACCACACTCCATCATGTTAACCATTACAAAACCACTATGTCAACATCACATCACTATTAACCAATACAATGCAACAGTATAAATAACATAAAAATGTCTCCTTAGACTCAGTTGCAGGTATAGATGTATGGTTAAGTCTGTTACTCAACCATATGGTTTGAGGTTCAATTCCACTGGGCAGTACATTAAGCAAGTTTCTCCTATCATGATTCTGAGTCACTAATAATTCGGTAGTGGATAGGAATGAGAAGCTGGATTTGGCCAATTTAAGCATAAACCCTTAAGCATTCAGATTACTTTGTCAAATGTATTACTTATTTATCCACATTGTTTTGAATTAATCATGAATTATCTTGCAGCTTTGAGATTTCAATAATATGATTGTATCATCATCGTTTAACGTCTGCTTTCCATGCTAGCATGGGTTGGACGATTTTGACTGAGGGCTGGCAAACCAGATGGCTGTACCAGACTCCGGTCTTGATCTGGCAGAGTTTCTACATCTGGATGCCCTTCCTAACGCCAACCACTCCGAGAGTGTAGTGGGTGCATTTTACGTGCCACCGGCACGGAGGCCAGTCAGGCGGTACTGGCAATGACCTCACTTGAATCTTTTTACAGCGAGGTCGTTATTTTTTAGAATGGCATTGTAGGACAGGTGTGAGAGACAAGATCTGGCCAGTTTGAACATAAAACAGGTAAAATATTTGGGCCGTATATGGTTGGTTTAAATGCTCGAGAATTAAAGCAGATTTTTCTACAGCCTTTCGTTCCTAAGCAAGACAATATTTCCAATGGCCAGACATTCTAGTAGAATATTGGAAATTAACACTGCTTGCATAACAGTGATAATCATGTACAATTATGATGTGATGTCAAGACAAGGAGACACAAATACACAGACCGACACACACACACACATACAGACTTACAAATACAATAGACTTTTTTTCGGTTCCTGCCAATCAAATCCACTCAGAAGGTGACCAAAGTGAAAGACACTTGCCTAAGGTGCCATGCAGTGTGACTGAACCCAGAACCAGGTGGCTGGGAAGCGTATGGTTCTAGGTTCAGTCGAACTTCTTACCACACAGCCACACCTATAAATACACACACACACACACTACAGACATATAATTGTGATTACTACCTGTGTGAGCGTGTGCAGAACGCATGATTGACATCAGTAAGACAATCATAAATATATAAATCGAGGTGGGGAAAAACAGACAGAGAGAAAGAGAAGGGAGACGGAAAAAAGGAGGCAGGAAAGAATAGGAGAGATATAAGACAATTGTATATAGTACGTGTTTGTACATGCATGTATGGATGTGTAAGTGTTTCAAGTCACGTGTGTGTGTTTGTATGAGTAATAGTGTATGCACTTGTGAATGCGTGCACTGATATATTTAGTCATGTAAGCACATACTGTGTTCCAGCTTATATGACCATATATATGAATATATCTTTTATCTTTTATTTGTTCCAGTCATTAGACTGTGGCCATGCTGGGGTACCGCTTTGAAGAATTTTAGTTGAATATATCGACTTGAGTACTTATTTTTTTTTAAAGCCTGGTACTTACTCTATTGGTCTCTTTTGCCAAATTTCTAAGTTACATGGACATAAACACACCAACATTGGTTGGCAAGCAGTGATGGGGAAAAAAACAGACACAAATACACACATATATATATGAAAGGCTTCTTTTAGTTTCCATCTGCCAGATCCACTCACAAAGCTCTGGTCAACCCAAGGCTATAGTAGAAGGCACTCGCCCAAGGTGCCATGCACACACACACATACACATTCATGTATGCATGCACATTTAGTACCCTCGCACTCTCTCCTGCCCACTGCTGTGGTTGCTTTGAAAGTAGTCAGCAGAAATACTTGGCATTTGTTTAAGGACTTCCTAAAGTTTTAAGATTGATATTTTTAGATTTTATATTTAAATCATCATCAAAGGCGTAGGAGTGGCTGTGTGGTAAGTAGCTTGCTTACGAACCACATGGTTCCGAGTCCAGTCCCACTGTGTGGCACCTTGGGTATGTGTCTTCTACTATAGCCTCAGGCCGACCAAAGCCTTGTGAGTGGATTTGGTAGATGAAAACTGAAAGAAGCCTGTCGTATATATACATGTATGTGTGTGTGTGTCTGTGTTTGTCCCCCCAACATCGCTTAACAACTGATGCTGGTGTGTTTACATCCCTGTAACTTAGCAGTTCAGCAAAAGAGACCGATAGATATAAGTACTAGACTTACAAAGAAAAAGTCCTGGGGTAGATTTGCTCGACTAAAGGTGGTGCTCCAGCATGACCACAGTCAAATGACTGAAACAAGTAAAAGAGTACCACCTATCTCTCCCCTCTTCTGCATCACCTAGCTTCCTCTCCTCCTCCCCACCACCACCACCACCATCATAATATGCCTGCTTTCCATATTGACTAAGATGGATAAATTATCATGATCTGAATCAGTTCTTCAATGGGGTAGGGGATTACATCTTGCTAGTAGTTTCCAATTTTTACAGGATTTCTAATGCTGGATACCCTTACTAACTAACACCAGTAACTTTACAGAATGTACCAAGTACATTTTATTATAAAACAAACCTCAGAGAATTTGGAATGCTCTTGACAAAACTAAAAGGCTTTCTTGATTCTGTAGTGTCTCTATTTGCTCAAAATAATATGACCAAAAGGAAGTGAACAGCTGAATGATGACAGTTGGGTCAATGAGAATGGGTGAGAGGAGCAAAAGAATGATGAGCAAAACAATGTGATTTGGAGAGTGAAGGTGGAGTAATGGAAGAGAAATAGTAAAGGTAGCTATGTTTGCTGGAGTGTGAAAGAGAGACAGACAGATTGTAAAAGAGAAGGGCAAGAGAGAGAGAGAGATGACCTAAAGAAGACGGAATGATGGTAGATTATGTCAGCTATGGACAAATCTGAGTCTACCACTCATACATGTGTCTTGATAAAAGAGAGAGAGAGATGACCTAAAGAAGACGGAATGATGGTAGATTATGTCAGCTATGGACAAATCTGAGTCTACCACTCATACATGTGTCTTGATAAAAGAGAGAGAGAGAAATAGAATAAATTAGGGGGCAGTAGAATACACAAAGGTCCAATGCTATCGCTCACTACACGGTGTAAATCTTGAGTGTCAGAGAGATGAGAAGGCCAGACAGATCCAATGCTGTTCACAGTTACATGGAAGCATAGAGTAAACGAACTGGACTGGGAGTGAGTAGAGAAAGTGTAAGTGATGGACAGATGTGTGATAGAGGAGAGGGTACAACAGGGCAAGGGAATAGCTGATGGGGATTTAACAAGGATGTATTAGGTAAGAGAACTCTCTCCCTCTTTCTATATTTTATAACATGGTTTCTGTATATGTCACTTTAGTGTTGTGCATTCATAACAGTGTGATATAATACCATGGAACAGGGTAAAGCACCAACTGTCTCCACTTGTTTTCCCAAATACTCTGCCAACAATTGTAACCAATCCAAAACAGCTCTCTACGAACTATAACAACTTCTCAACAATTTCCCGCAACTCCATAAACTCACAAACGACACCTTTCAACTTCCTGTGATTTCTCATCTGTCACTCTCAGTTAAACATGCTGCTGCTTATACGAATTCGGTTAGTCCATTCCCAAGAGGGTGCCATAATTCTCGCCATGACATCCCTTTTGAGATTTGACTTCTGGAGGAAGTGCAACTTTTTTATTTAATTTTTTTTTCTTCATCACCTCTCCATTTTTTGAGATTTCAATTTCCTCAGAAGTTTTAATACTTCTTTCGCTTTGGGACTATTTCTTGTCATTCTGTTTGTTTAGATTTTTTATTGCTGATTCGCCTAAGTTCAACCTCGTTTGGTGCTGGAATATCAAATAAGTCATAACAAACTTCCATTGGTATTTCTTCTCTTTCGTCAGTATGTCTAGTCTTCAACTGGTTCAAATGTCCTTTGGGCCCCCCTGTTTGACCTTTTATTATGTATATCATACTGCCTACATTTTTCATCACTATACCGTCCTCCCAATCTTGTCTTCCATTCTTATATATTTTGAAATGAACTTTATCTGCTACATTAAAATCCTTTGTTGTGTTTTTATTGTAGATAACAATTTATCAAAAAAAGATTTTATCTTCCAAGCAAACATAAGCTCTGCAGGCAACTTGCCTGAACAGGTATTCAGGTTAGGCATTACCCTGTAAACCCTTAAGAATTGAGTTAGTGGTACAGCATTGCCTAATTCATTTCCTGATGTTTTTTAGTGCTTGCTTAAATGTGTCTACAAACCTTTCTGCTTGCCCATTTGATCTTGGGTGGTATGGCAGAGTAGAGATGTGACTGATTCCATACCTCTCACAGAAATTTAAAAATTGATACCTTGAAAACTGCGTTCCATTATCTGACACTATGATGTCTGGGACACCATATCATGCAAAAAGTTTGTAAAAGAACCTTATTGTTACCTTTGAGGTTGGTCGACTGCATTTACATATCTCCAACCACTTAGTATAGCTATCCACTATGATCAGATAATACGTGCTGTTTACCAGTCCAGCAAAATCTATACGTAGTCTGGACCACAGATTGTCTGTCTTAGGCCACAATTGGAATTTTAAAAGTATAACCTCTGCAGGATTTCACCAATTGTTTGATATCACGGTCCATAGTAGGTCAATACACATAACTCCTAATTACTGATTTCATTCTTGAAATCCGTGGGTGTCTCATATGAAATTCACTTAATACATGCTTTTGTAGTGCAGCTGGCACTACATCTCATTGTGCATACATCAGCACATTATCTATTAGAAAACTGGTTTATGTTTGTGTTACATATATTTTTATTTTCTTTCACCCACAATGTTTCTTTTATCTTTGCAATGAATTTGTCATTCTCCAACTTTAATTTTTATATCTTGAACAGTTATTGGTCGCTCCCAAATGACAATACACAAAATGTTTTTTATTTCATTTTCCACCCACAACATGGCAATCACAGTATCTTTGAATAGTTCTGTTTTTTTTTTTAATTAGCTTTGATAAACAATCCACATGACCTAATTTCTTGGAAGGTATATACTCCATTTTAACCCTTTTGTTACTGTATTTATTTTGGGATGCTTTGTGTTTCTTTCAATTACTTTAAATATAACAAAGAATTTAGTAAAATAACTTAGTTATCATTAAGCTAGTGTTAGCAACATAAATTGTGACTAAGGTTTGGTGGAAGATTTTAATTCAGAACTTATGAAAAACCAGACATTTATACTCAGAGTCAGAGCCGGTTTCAGCCAGGTTGGGAAACAAAAGGGTTAAAGTCGTAATTCAACAATATTGTACCCCAGCATTGTAACCTATCTGAAGTATGGGTAGGAATTCCTTTCTTCAACCCCAAAATTGATAATAATGGTTGGTGGTCAGTTTGTAGCAGAAAGCTTCTACCATGCAAAAATCTGTGAAATTTCTTCATGGCAAAAGTGATTGTTAGAGTTTCATTTTTTATTTGACTATAGTTTTTCTCTGCTGCTATCAGAGAACGTGAAGCATGAACCACTGCCTTCATATTTGTGTAGCGTTACTGCTCCTATGCTGTATTCAGAAAGGTCAGAAGCTACAACCATCGCTACAGGATTGAAATGAGCCAGTGACAAATCTGATAATAATATTCTTTTAATATTGTCAGACACCTTTTGACAATTATTTGACCAATTCCACTTCACATCCTTTTTTAGCTAATTATTTAGAAGAACTCTCAATTCATGTATATTTCGTATATAATTTTGATAATAATTTGCTAGACCTAGAAAAGCTTGTAAGGTCATTATATTAGCCAGAGAAGGCATATTTTTAATTGCGTCTGCCCTCAATGGATCCGGTCATCATCCATTCCTGTTGATAATTTGTCCTAGATATTTAATTTTAGGTAAGAAAAATTCACATTTTTCCTCATTCAGTGTGAAACTGTAATCACTTATTTTTTTCAAGCATAAACTTGACATGCTGATCACGAGATTCACTTTTAATTAATATATCATCCAGGTATGGAATTGCGAATTCAGTCCACTTACATTGCATCCATAACCTGTTCAAAAATTGCAGGTGCGACCTTTCAGTCAAATGGTAATCTATTATATTTATATAGTCCTTTATGCGTATTCACTGTTAGGTATTTTGGGCATTCCTCATCTACTCTAATTTGTAGGTACACATCGGAGAGATCCAGTTTAGAAAATATTTTTACCCTGTTTAACTTCACAAAGGGTTCCCTCTTTCTCACACAAACCTTGATACAAATTCCTTTCCATACTCATTCTCCAACAGTCCCTGCTCTGCAACTCCCTTCATTACCACTCCCATAACAATGAATCTGTTCCTTTTATCATATTTTACTTTCCCTCATCCCCTTGTCTGAGATCATTACTCCTTCTCTCTTATTCTGCTTTCAGTTTTGAGTCTCTCTTTAGACTCTTTAGTCTGGCTAGTTGCAAGGTGAGCTTCTTAGTACTGGTACCACGGAAAAGTACCCAATACACTCTGTAAAATCATTGCTGTTATGAAGGGCATCCAACCATAGAAACCATGTCAAAACAAAGATACTGGAGCATGACATAATCAGATCCAGTCAAATCATCCATCCCATACCAGCATGGGAAAGCAGGGACAAAATGATGGTATGGCTTTTCAGGAAGGTGGCGAGCTGGAAGAATCATTAGCACACCGGGCAAAATGCTTTGTGGTATTTTGTCTGCAGTTACGTACTGAGTTCAAATTCTGCCAAGGTCGACTTTGCCTTTCATCCTTTCGGGGTCGATTAAATAAGTACCAGTTACGCACTGGGGTCGATATAATCGACTTAATCTGTTTGTCTGTCCTTGTTTGTCCTCTCTGTGTTTAGCCGCTTGTGGGTAGTAAAGAAATAGGTATGTCTTTTCAGTGTCTGATTTGTCATGCTTGATCAGTATCCAACAATAGCATGTCCCCAATCATCAAAGACCTTTGTTATCTCCTTCATGAAGCTCAGCATTTTGAGGTCAGTCTTCATTACTTTGCCTCATATCTTTCTAGATGTCCCTCTTCCATAGGTTCCATCCACTATTAGTGCTCAGTACTACATTATGAAGTTACCATTCTCCATACACATTACATGTCTGCACCAGCATTGTTTCCTCTACTGCACACAGCCTCTGATACGTTTTATATCTAGTTTGTCTCTCAATCCCCTTGAAAGATCATGCTTGCTTCATATCTTTCAGGTCTTGACAAATCCTCATCATTCAAGGTGTATGTCTCACTACCATACATCTTGGCAGTTTGTATACATGCTTCATACTATCTGTCATTCACTAAGAGAGAAACTGTTCCCAGAATTTTTTCCACCCTACACTTACTCGGGCTGTTACACTTTCAGAACACCAACAACCCCCACTGCTAATTAGGTCACCTCGGTAACAAAAGTTAACGACTTTTTCCAAGAAGCACATCTAATTCCAGGGCACCCTTAATGTTTGCAGTACTTGTGCATCTACAAGGCATGGAACCTATCTTCCCTATTAGCCTACCTGTGATCTACCGACACTTTTTGTGTATCCATAGACTTCAATGGGCACATCATGTGAAATTTCTATATGCTTTTTAAAACCGTTGTGTGTAGATTATAAGCAAGTTATTGAATGCTTAAAAATGTATTGACTTCTTTTATTTTTGATTTGAAAACAAAATTAAAATGTGATCAACATAATCATCAACTACACCTTTATAAACATGTTATCATTGGGTAACTGATACCAGCCCACCTGAGACTGTTCTTAGTTCTATGATACAAATTTGCTTTTTTAAAGTTGTTCAAATTAAAACCGCCCATCAGAATTTCCTGTTAAGTTACGTTCCAAACACCAGTTTAATGGTAAAGTTTACCTTACTATATTCTTCATTACTTTAGTAATAAAAGTGTTAAGTCTCAACTTTCACTTTGTCAATTAGTTAGTTTCATTATGCTTGGCAGCTAGCAAAGATAATTTTCTTCTAAGAATGTGTGTGCAAGTATGAATGCAAGCCAAAAATACTGTTTCTATTCTACAAAAAACAATAAATATTTGCCAGCTACCAAATGAAATTATATTACTTGCTGACTGAAGAAAGTAGAAGCAGAAACATAAACCTGAGGATTATACAAAAATGTATCTCTGCAAAAATTCATTAAAAATATTCAGTATAAGGAAAGAGGAGATTATATATCTTGAAACAGAAGGTGTTGAACTTTGTATAGTAAATCAACGAAAGACTTGTCAATTTTAAGTGTTGCTGTTACTTACAGGTTCTTGTTTGACCTTATCATAGCTACTTACAACCAGGTGGACAGGGATGTTGAGAACTAAATGTTTTAGTCTAAGGACACAAAACAAGACTAGTGACAGTTGACTGGTAATCAATCAATTTGGACTGTTGGTCCAAATTGATTGATTATGAGACAATTAGAATGTGAAAATTAAGAAATAAATTAATAGAGATAGTGACCACAAAGTAAAGGAAAATTAAGATTGAGAAATACATACTTCCACTAAGCTCTGTTTCATCATAACTTTTAGAAAAATGAATAGCTTTCAATAAAATTTTCTACAAATACCTCTCAGAGGGGAAGAGTTTACAGGTAATTCATACAAACTGAATTTATTTCTTCATAACTTCACAAAATTGGTATTTTTTGATGAAATTTTCTACAAATCCCTTTCATATCATGTAGATTACAATTATATCAGAATTTAATGGGGGGAGGGGAATAAAATGATGGGTGCACACATACATACTGACACACATCACATATACTTGTACAAAATGAAACTTGAAAATGATGTGTGTCAGATTATATGTGTGCACATCCATTAATTTTGATACAATTGTATTTGTAGAAAATTTATTTGAAAATATCCATTTTTCCAAGAGTTATGAAGAAACAAAGTTGAGAGCACAATTCTGTATGTATGCATACATGTGTGTATGTATACTCTCTCTTTTACTCGTTTCAGTCATTTGACTGCGGCCATGCTGGAGCACCGCCTTTAGTCGAGCAAATCGACCCTGGGACTTACTCTTTGTAAGCCCAGTACTTATTCTATCGGTCTCTTTTGCTGAACCGCTAAGTGACGGGGACGTAAACATACCAGCATCGGTTGTCAAGCAATGCTAGGGGGACAAACACAGACACACACATACATACATATATATATATATATATATATATATATATATATATACGACAGGCTTCTTTCAGTTTCCGTCTACCAAATCCACTCACAAGGCATTGGTCGGCCCGGGGCTATAGCAGAAGACACTTGTCCGAGATGCCACGCAGTGGGACTGAACCCGGAACCATGTGGTTGGTTAGCAAGCTACTTACCACACAGCCACTCCTGCGCCTATGTATAATTTAATTAGAGGATATGTTAACTTCGTGAAGGGATGGTTACATCCATGGAAATACTGGTTCAATACCTAGTATTGTAGGGGAATGAAATTCCCTTAAAACAATAGGTATATATTAAGCATATAGTTTATATCCAGTTAAAAGAAAAGAAAATCAAGATAAGTTAATTATTTATTATTAACAAATTGGTCATCTTTACTTCTTACAGCCGTTTCAATTAATGCTCAGTAATTTAATTACAAATCTGTACATTAGATTTGCATCCATGTGACATGAGCATAATTTCATCAGAGAAAAAAAAGATGTATCTTGGGATGTTATATGTGGACCTATCAATTAATTTCAGCAGTCTCAAACGGCTGTAAGGAGCAAAGATGACCAATTTGTTAATAATAAATAATTAACTTCCTTATAAGTACTTTCTTTTCTTATATATATATGTATGTGTTAAAAGTGGAGAAGGCCGGTTTATGGGATTACATCAGGTTTCCCGTCCATAAAGGGTTTAGCTTTATGGCGTATCGTCAGATCCCCAAAACCTGTTGGCCCAAGGCCTCTTAAAACGGTAAACCTAAGGTAATCAGATAAACCGGCTTTCCTCATTTTTAATATATACTGCTCTATATCTTAGAGGGTGGTGCTTCTTTCGGATTTGTTTTTTTACAGACTATATATATATATATATAGTATATTTGTCACTTAAATGTGGATAACCCATAAGGGTGGATGCTACAGTAGCATCCACCCTTAGGGATTAGCCACATTTAAGTGACAAATATACTTCACGATGTCGTGCAGCTACTGTTTATACCTCGCTCAGAGATTTATTATTGCTTATATATATATATATATATATATTTTATTTTTTCGCTAAAACCACTATCTTTTTAGATAGTGGTTTTAGCGAAAGATAGTGGTTTTAGCGAAAAAATAAAATATACACCTATCACCAGCCCAACAATAAGGAAAGGAATAATAGAAATAGGAAGGTCATCTGGTTACGCCCCTTACTCACCCGAGGTGGCCTTCAATAGGTAAATATTTCCTAGCACTGATAGATAGACATTTTCCAGTTAACCATGCTTATAGGAAACTCTTCAATAGACACAATTTAAAAATTAGTTTTAGTTCAACTACCAATTTAAAAACATATCAATCATAACATACAAAAAACACAAGAAGAAAACAGCTGTTCATGCAGGAATAAAGAATTGTGCCCGCTAAATGGAGCTTGCATGTCCAAGACCATCATATATGAAGCTACCGTAAACTCTATAACCACTAAGACACCGTTTCGACGAAGAAATACGTGGGCCTGACAGAGGGTAATTTCAAGGCCAGGTTCAAAACCACACTTTGAGCTTTAGGCACTGGAACAAAAGAAAAGCGACACAATTATCCAATCATATTTGGTCTTTAAGAGATAAAGGTGTCGATTATAACATACAATGGAAGATTTTGGCCAGATGTAAGCCCTATACTAACGGCAGCGGAAGGTGCGGTTTATGCGACATGGAGAGATGGCTTATCTGGAAAAGCAGCTTAGACCCTACCACATGTCTAAATACAAGGACAGAGCTTTTCGGATCATGCCTACATGTGACTAAATTCTGTTACGTTTTTGGTCCCCTAAAGAAAACGGATAGAACATGCTTTCTGTGTTATGTCCCAAGAAGATTTTATATATTTTTATGTATTTTTATATAATTTTTATGACGAAAAATGCGAGCGATGTATAAGTACGCAGGCAAAGCAGAGTATACAGAGTAATTTCCCTTCATTTTTAACGGTATTTTTTCATAACGTTTTCAAATAGCCAGATAACCGAAGAGATGGTGTTGTGGATTTCCACTTCGGCATCTGAAACTCAGAGTTTTATCTTGACTACCGAGTAATGTAACATATTGTATAGATAAATTTCATCTATTTACATAATATTGAGGTCTCTTTCTTTCTTTTGTTATCTTACCGTTTTATCAATTATATATATATATATATATATATACAGGGTGTCCCAGAAGTCGCGCACCACCCTGGCTTTATAAAAATAATACACCCTTATTGATTTCAAAAACACTTTTTGAAAATAATCATAGCAAATGCTCAAATTGAGCAGCCTCTGCAATAAAAAATGCATCAGTTATAAAAGTAAAATGAATTGCGTGAATTATTTTTAACGAAAACCAGAATGCTGCGCGACTTCTGGGACACCCTCTATGGATGGAAGCACTCCTTCGGTTACGACGACGAGGGTTCCGGTTGATCCGAATCAACAGAACAGCCTGCTAGTGAAATTAACGTGTAAGTGGCTGAGCACTCCACAGACACGTGCACCCTTAACGTAGTTCTCGGGGATATTCAGCGTGACACAGAGAGTGGCAAGGCCGGCCCTTTGAAATACAGGTACAACAGAAACAGGAAGTAAGAGTGAGAGAAAGTTGTGGTGAAAGAGTACAGCAGGGATCACCACCATCCCCAGCCGGAGCCTCATCGAACTTTAGGTGTTTTCACTCAATAAACACTCACAACGCCCGGTCTGGGAATCGAAACCGCGATCCTATGACCGCGAGGCCGCTGCCCTAACCACTGGGCCATTGCGCCTCCACACACCCTGTATATATACAGGCTTGTCAGCTATTTACCGTTGTCTCTTCTATCACAACAAAAGACACCCATCGCCCTGGCACACTTTGTAGTTTATGTAGTTCTCTTTTCAGTAGCGAAACTTGTGCACTCCCCGAGTTACGCCAGTCTTATATAATGTGGTTAAGAAGTTCATTTCAAAACCATGTGGTTTGGAGTTCAGTTTCAGTGTACGACACTTCAGACAAGTAACTTCGGTACTACTTGAGAAGAGTGGTCCCGGTGCGCGCATCCACGCTAGCTAGTCGTGACTAGTCGATCCTTACTTTGTGTTTTATTTACTTTGTTTAAAAAGATTTATTTACTTTGTGTCAGTCGTTGTAGGATCGACTAGTCACGACTAGCTAGCGCGGATGCGTGAGTATGCGAGTGCGCGCACAGGGACCACTCTTCTTAAGTGGTACCCACAAAGTAAATAAAATACAAAAACACAAAGTAAGGATCGACTAGTCACGACTAGCTAGCGCGGATGCGCGACTACGCGCACCGGGACCACTCTTCTTAAGTAGAACAGTAACTTCTAACTAAATGTGTGTATGAGCGTGCCTGTGTTTTCATGTCTCTCATAGCTTCAACAATCGATGTTGGTTTGTCTACGTTTCTACAGCTAGCGGTTCGGCACAATAGGATAACGATAGTGCCAGGCATAAGTACTGAGGTACATTTGATCGACTACACTCTAAGAACAATATATATTTCTTTACTACCCACAAGGGGCTAAACAAGGACAGACAAAGGGATTTAGTCGATTACATCGACTCCAGTGCGTAACTGGTACTTAATTTATCGACCCCGAAAGGATGAAAGGCAAAGTCGACCTCGGCGGAATTTGAACTCAGAACGTAACGGCAGACGAAATACGGCTACGCATTTCGCCCGGCGTGCTAAGCGTAACTATTAGGGTAAGGAGAAAAACGAGATATATGAAGAGGGTCGAAATGGAGAGAGAGAGAGAATCAGAGAGAAAGAAACATGTTGATGCAAAGATACACACAGATAAACAGAAATCGATCTAGTCAATGTTATGTAAACGAGAAATACAGAGATGGTAGGGGCGAGGAAGAACGAGGTAGTTAATAAAAGGGGCCGCGACAAGAAACACTTTTAAGTAGATAGAATAATTAAATCTGCAACGTCTTCTGTTTACGTACCTGTTTGTAATGTAACCTGACGGGTTTAATATATCTGGATTTGTCGAATGTCGACACGGTCACGTCGCTAATGTTCTCCATTTGTAATTGACTTCTGGCGCCGTCGCTTTCTTGGAAAACTGAGATTAGTCAGTTCGTTCCTTTCGCTTTTATCTCTTCGTCTCACAATTCATTTCACTTTCTCTTTTCACTCGCTTTCCGGGAGTTATGCCACTCTCCCAACTCTGGGTGCAATAACTCTCCACACAAAGGTCATTTGGCCCCTCCCCCATCGCTTTCGAACACTATTGTTATCTCTCTCTCCCGTTCCATTCCTCTCTTCTCACTGTTACAAGAAGGTCTTAACCTTGTTTATTGTTAATTCTAAATACAAACTTGTTGCCGGTTCAAAAGTGTGGTACTACTTAAGAAGAGTGGTCCCGGTGCGCGCACTCGCATTCTCGCACATCCGCGCTGACTAGTCGATCCTTACTTTTTGTTATTGTTTTATTTACTTTATTTAAAAAATTATTTACTTTGTGCTTTTTGTCTTTTATTTACTTTGTTTTAAAAAAATTATTTACTTTGTGTAAAAAAAAAAAAAAAGGATCTTATTTTTAAAATCTGCCGGTGAAAGTGAAAAGATCTCAAAAATTATTTATTTTGTGTTTTATTTACTTTGCTAGGTAGTCGTTATAGGATCGACCAGTCACAACTAGCTAGCACGGATGCGCTACTATGCGAGTGCGCGCACCGGGACCACTCTTCTTAAATAGTACCGAAAATTTCCCGCCGGGTATAGGTAGGTGTAGTAAACACACTGAGTCAGTTCGCTGTGAACCTCTCTATTTCCAGCGAGAAATTTTCTCCATGACAAAATATAGCGAATGGATTCTTGTAGGTTCGAATACACCTCACCTCATACAATTTTGAACCGGGAACAAGTTTGTGTTTATACACGTCACTGCTTAGCAATTTCGTCCCGTATTGTTAATTCTAGTATTGTTAATTCGCTCCATCGACCTCAGAAGTATGGAATGCAGAGTTGACCTCCACCGGCATATTATTGTTCTCAAGCTAAGAAATTCAATGCTCTCCACTACAAAGAAGAAAAAAAAACTGTAAAATTCTGTCCTCAGTATTTTAAAAGGAAGGCAAACTGGAATTTGCCTTCATATAATTCTTTCTATTGCGGTGAAGAGGGGGGGGGGCATCTTAGATTTATTTGAAATGGCTATGTTTTCCCCCCACCCATTTATCTATACTGGACTATGACCGTCGACTGTCGAAAGCTACATAGCTTCAACCTTTTACCTGTACTATGTATCACATATGATACATAGGCCAGATTTTCCCTGACGTCTATGCATCATATATTATACACATTACTATTTTTTTTACAGCCGTTAGTGCAGTGTTTCCTAACCTACTTTTCTCCCAAGTTCCACTACAACTTCCCATAAAAATCTATGCCCCACCTGTCGTTGGGAAAAAAAAAAAAAAACTTAATTTTTAATGTTTCCTGTTTATATACTTTCCTTAAGAAATATTCATACTAGAACATTAGAATATCGCCAAACAGTAGCAAAGTCTTCACACAGTATGCTTGGCTAGAAGGATTGGTTTGACTAGGCTCAGTACTGGTGTGCTATGTTTGTTGGGGAAAAAAAGATTTTCACAATTCCATATCCCACTAGAAAGAAAAAAATGGGATCAAACACCCCACAATTTTTCCCAGACCTCACCGGTGGGGCGGATTCTCACATTGGGAATCACCGTGTTAGAATAATTTGTAACTTATGAAAGAAACGCTTTATATTATTCAATGTAAGAAACGGGCTAACTAAAAGTCTGAAAACAAGCATGGACGTTAAGGGCAAACCTATGAAAATGTTTTGGACAGGTGAAGGGTTAACGAGGTTAAGTAGTTTAACCTCTATCTGTAATGAGGTCAGCAAAGCAGAAGCAAAAGTGTCGAATAGATATCTGGTGAGTGTTATTAGCAGGATGACAACTTTTCTAATACTGTCCCGTTTAGCAATACCACATAGTCCTTAGGTAAACTTTCAGTAAAGTTACCTCTGTGGCAAGTATTTCGATCAAATGCTTAGTTCCTTCATCCACGTTGTTGTCTGCCCCCCCCCGCTTCAGCAAACATGATTAAACAGACCTATGATCAAAAACATTTCAAACTTACTATACCTTGGACTGCTTTATCCGATTTTTTTAAAGACGTTAGCGTATGAGAAGGATTCAGCAGCTATTTTTAGCAGCTTGAGATGCTATTTAGAAGCTCTGTCCCTGGCTCAGCCTCGACAATATATGGATCTTTTCCTTTTGAACGGCCGTTTTCAACACAATTTCTAGTTAACTAAACACTTTTGAACTTCGTATACTGGCAGAATAAAACATTTGGCTTTCTTGAGAAAATTGTAATTTGTAAGTTTAACGTAGTTTAATTTTTCGAATTTTAACCAATCGATGGCCTCTATTAAGCTAAAATCATTTGCCAAATAAAATTAAGGTGGTTTAACTCTCTGGCGAAGAAAAAAAAATATTAGATGGATAAAAACTCTATTTTGTTTTCTTCTTCATAAAAGGACTAATGGAAATACGTTTCCTTAATATTCCGAGATATTTGTGAGTTAGTGGTCTAAGTGCAAATAACTCTGTTTCCTTGTTAAATAGCAATTACTTCCCTTGAGAGTTACATTTCTTTCTTTAAAACATTATCTTTCGACTACGTTTTCTTTTTCGTACACAGATTTTTTAAATGATTTGTTTTTGGGAAAAGAAAATACCTGAATTATTGAAAATAATTACTAACACCCTGGGGAATAGATGTGGTTTGTGTATATAATAATCAATTCAGTTATTTTTCTTTTATTTTTAAGTTCTCAGTTCAAATCCCTCCGAGGTCAACTTTTTCTTTCATCTTTTCGGGATCGATAAAATAAAGTATCAATCAAGTAATAGGGTCGATGTAATCGATTTACAATCATCCTACAAAAAATCCCTGGCACAAAGTCAAAAGTTGAAACCGTTTTAACCGCTTTGCATGCAGTTTTCTGTGCTAATATGAGTGAGCTGGTCCCATTTTGACGTTGCGGATTTTTCTTTTTACAACTTTTGATTGCTGGCGTGAAATAGGAGCTAGTTACACTAACTGGAACGGTCATGGCATATATTCAGGTCCAATCAGCAATAACTTTATTGAAAAATTTGAACTCAAAACCAAGAGGTCAATAATTACATACCTGAATCTCACAAGCCACTGTCGAAGCCTGTACATGGACATGTGTCCTGCTAGAAATAGCAACCAAATCCCCAAATCTTTGCTTGTCCTATGTATCACATGCAAAACATGGGACGATGTTGGGGGGACAAACACAGACACACAAACATACATACATACATATACATATGTACGACAAGCTTCTTTCAGATTCCATCTACCAAATCCACTCACAAGGCTTTGGTCGGCCCGAGGCTATAGTAGAAGACACTTGCCCAAGTTGCCACGCAGTGGGACTGAACCCGGAACCAAGCTACTTACCACACAGCCACTTTTATAACAAGTAACTTTTATAACAAATGTAAGATAATAAATATATGACACAGTAAAATTAAGAAAATATGGATTTATTAAATTTTGATTGATTTTAAACAATGTTTTGATAAAAACATCAACAAAGCTAACATATATTGTTCATTTTCATTATATTTGATTAGTGTTTGGATTTTTTTATTCATTCTATCAAAATGCTAAAACAACACAATCACTGACTCTCTCTTCAGTTAATTTACCTCTTAGAAGATGCTGCTGCAGAATAGAAAATAGAAGACAGAGTCTATTGCTATTTAACAGTTGGATGTTGAATAGAAGGAAGGCCAACGGCATTATCATCATCATTGTTGCTGTCATCATTCTACATCTGTTTTTTATACTGGCATGGGTTGAACAGATCATCATGGATCGAGTCAGTTCTTATTTGGAGTCACAGCTCTCTTAGGACAAGTCTGAAGACGATGTCTCACTCATACATTCCAGCTATAATAAACTAATTCGCCTAATAAGAAAAAAGGAAAAACATCAGATTCATGCTCGCGTCAAATATTAGATATAAAACAAAAAGAAAAATAATTTCCTTGTTCTTCAGTTTATTATTAAGATGGCAAGATGGCAGAGTCATTGGTATACTGGGTAAAATGTTTAGCAGCATTTTTTCCAGCTTTACATTCAAATTCCACTGAGGTCAACTTTGCCTTTCATCCTTTTGCTGAACCGCTAAGTTATGGGGACGTAAACACATCAGCATCGGTTGTCAAGCGATGTTGGTGGGACAAACACAGACACATAAAAACACACACATATATATATACATATATATGACAGGCTTCTTTCAGTTTCCGTCTACCAAATTCACTCACAAGGCTCTGGTCGGCCTGAGGCTATAGTTGAAGACACTTGCCCAAGGTGCCATACAGTGAGACTGAACCTGGACCCACATGGTTGGTAAGCAAACTTCTTATCACACAGCTCTTCCATAAGCAAGCTACTTACCACACAGCCACTCCTGCACCTTAGGTAAATAAGTTGTTATTTATTAAACATTGGTAGTCCAGGAACGTTTTGATACCACTTCATACATGGCTACCCTGAATTATGTAAGGGCAAGTGGGAATAGCTGGGAAGAAGATAAGATGGTAGTAATGGGGTATCAAAACAAACCCTACAAGGGGCAAGAGAGGATATGGCAGTGGATAAGGAGGTGGGAATTATAAGAGTGTAAAAGGTGAATAACAGTTGGTTAGATGTGGGGTAAGAGGTGAATGAAGTAAGTGGTGAGCAGGGGTGAAAGGGTGGGAAGTA
Organism: Octopus sinensis; assembly: GCF_006345805.1. Taxonomy (NCBI): domain Eukaryota; kingdom Metazoa; phylum Mollusca; class Cephalopoda; order Octopoda; family Octopodidae; genus Octopus; species Octopus sinensis. The sequence goes on from NC_043007.1 coordinate 37,702,633, forward strand.
TCAATGTTGGGCAGAGGAGGGTGGGTTAGGTGAGTGAGATAAAAGTGACTTGGGGGTGATAGATCAGTAAGTGAGGGAGAATGACCAACGCATAGGAGTTGATGGGGAGGGAGATGTTGAGGTAAATAAAGGTGCATGGCCTAGTGGCTAGGCTGTTGCAGTCAATCACTAGATCATGGGTTCGATCCCCAGACCAGGTGGTGTGTTGTGTTCTTGAGCAAAACATTTTATTTCACGTTGCTCCAATCCCCTTTTTAATCAGAGGGGAATATTGGCCTGGTCACCTAGCCAGTGGGGTGGCATCATTTGAAGTCTAAAATGATGCAAAGCGCATTGTGACCAGTGATGTGTAACAACATCTGATAGCCTGAGTGGTCACATGATCACCTAATAATGAGTAGGAATGGTGGCAGATATAAGAAGGTATTGAGAAAGACAGCAGATATGCAGTGTTAAGATGAATTACAGGTAATACCTCATTTTATGAGGACCCGCTTTTTTGAGACCCCAGGTTTACGAGTTTTATTTTATAATAAATATAAAAGGTTAAACAGCCATTTTGTGTATGTGGCAACACTGGTTCTTATACATCTACACAGCAGTGGAATAAAATAATGGTATGAAATTCCCTTGCTATTATGGGAAATTTTTGCTCTGCTTTATGAGTTTTTTGCTTTACAAGCAGTCTCTGGGAACAAATTAATTCATATACTGAGTATATTAGTGTGTGGTAGAGGAGCAGGGGAGATAACTGGAGACACAAAGGAGGTAATCAATCCTCATGGTGTGGGGAAAGAATGAGAATGGAGGTGGGAGGAGGCCGTAACTTGAAATGCAAAAAAGAGGATACATGTGACAAGGAGGGATGACTTTTGGAGTTAGGGAGATAAGATGTGGGGAATACCTGATGGGGAAAAAACGGGAGTAGGGAAAGAGTCCAACATGAACAAGAATAGACAAAATGTTTTAGAACTTCATATTTGTTGTGATGGACAGGATGGAAATCTTCAGCACGCATGAGCAGAGTTGGATTCTTCCGGGAGTTCCCTCATGTGCATGCGCAGAAAACTAGCAGCAGCAAAATTTCCTTCGTTCGGTCTCTCAAATGCTGACAGCTGAACAGGATGGATGTGTTTTTAGCAGCTCTCTCAAGCTGCACCTCGTGGCGTTGCTACGCTATGCTTGAATGGACAGGATTTGGCTCACTCCACTTGACTACTGCAATGAGCTCCTAGGCTGCCGATTCGCCCTGAAAGGAAAATGTATATATTGCGAATCCAGAAATAAAATATTCATGCTGTTGAAGTTAATCAGGAGTCTTGACTCTTTGCTTCGATTAATATTTTAATGTCAAGGATGAGAGCTACACCCATCCAGTGTTACAGACCTTTCATCTTGTTACAAGGTCTTTGCAAGCACAGCAAATCGCAATTCCTCTTGGTGCTTTGTCACTTCTTCCATGAGGTTCAGCATCTTCAGATCAGCCTTCACTGCTTCATTTCATCTCTTCCTGGGTCTCCCTCTTCTACAAGTCCCATCCACTTTAAGTGTCTGGCACCTCTTTAAGCAGATGTTCTCATTCATAAACCAGTGTAGTCCTCTCTTGCAAACTTCTTATTCCTCTTATACATGCATACTGACACTGCACATCCAACAAACTACATTGGCTTCATTTCCCTCTAGTCATTGCATGTCCTCTGCATTACGTGCCCATGTAGCATTGCTGTTCATACACCAGCATCATACAGTCTGCCTTTCATTTTGAGAGACATCTTTTGTTACCAACAGTGTTAATAGCTCTCTGACCTTCCTCCAACCTATTCTTATTTTAGAAACTATACTTTCAGAGCATCCTCCCCTACTTCAAGTTATGTCCCAAGGTAACAGAAACTATCTGCTACCTGCAGGGAGCCTTTTAGGCATTGGAAAGAATCTATTGTCTTGAGTGATCATTGTTCCCAGGCACCTTTCACATATAAACACTATTTTCTTCATTAGCTCCCCTGTGATTCTACAACATCTTTTTTTGTGTCCATAGCTTGCACTAGGTGCATCATATGGAATTCCTGCCTACACCCTTCCTACATATCAAGTAAGGCCATTTACCTGTGCTTACTAGAACTTTGGTCTTTGCTTAAGACTCTTTGATTCCAGGTTTTACTGCAACACCTGTAATTTCTAATTCTATTAAAGATTCTTCAACAAGAATGAGATCATCGTACAGTAGTTCCCAGGGGCAGCCTGTTTCAAATTTCTGTTTTGGAATGAAAGTCAATAATGAATACTAAGGGACTGAGAACTGAGCCCTGGTGAACTCCTACCTGTACTCTAAATTCAGTGCTGAACTCATAGCTAACTATCACCTTATTAACAGCACCCCTGTACATGGCTTGTATGACTTTTGCAAGCCATTTGTCTGCAACCTAGCTTCCCCAGAGAGTACCAAATCACAGAGCAAGGAATTCTGTTGAAGGCTTTCTCCAAGTCAACAAATGTGCCATAGTTTACTCTGAGCTAAATACTGCAGTTGTCTAAGGTGGCATCAATAGTAATTCCTGGCACAAAATTAAACTGCATCTTACTTAGCCAAATTCTGTTTCTCTCTCAGAC